>NC_091201.1:14529169-14736669 GCF_040958095.1 Procambarus clarkii
CCCGCCCAAAAACACACCCTCTCCCCCATCCTAAAACATACTCTCTCCCTCACTCTGAAGAACACCTTCTCCCCCACCCTAAAACACACCCCTCTCCCCCACTCTGAAACACACCCTCTCCCCTACTCGGAAACACACCCTCTCCCCAACTCTGAAACTCACCCTCTTCCCAACTCTGAAACACACCCTCTCCCTCACCCCTGAAACACACCCTCTCCCTCACTCTGAAACACACCTTGATGTGTTTCGATCTCGATAGGGCCTCGATGGCGCAGTAGGCAGCGCGTGAGTCTCATAACCTCAAGGTCGTTTTTTTTAATCATCAACAAAATTCTCAGGGTAATTGACAGGGTGGACAAAGACAAACCCTTTAGCACGGGTGGGACAAGAACAAGGGGACACAGGTGGAAACTTAGTGCCCAAATGAGCCATAAAGACATTAAAAATAATTTTTTTTTTCAGTGTCAGAGTCGTTAACAAGTGAAATGCATTAGGCAGTGATGTGGTGGAGGCTGACTCCTTACACATTTTCATATATAGTTATTGTAGAACTCGGTAGGCTAAGGAATCTGTACACCAGTTGATTGACGGTTGAGAGGCGGGACAAGAAAGAGACAAAGCTCAACCCCCGCAAGGCCTAATTACTCGTCTGCTTCACCTACTCTTCGGCGTCTTGACGTCAAGACGCATCTGGGCTGCGCCTCAGTTCTGGTGCCTTTCGTTCGACTCCCGCCCTCAGCTTGTATGTTGACACTGGTTTCCTATCTCTACAGGACCGCCATGATCGCTACTGTCTTCGCTATCTTGCGCGGACCAAGCAACATCCTGTCGTGCTTTGACTTTTACCCCTCCTGTAGTTCCTGTTCCTCTTTACCACCTCCCTCTTTCAGTCCGGCTATCTCGCTTACAGGTCTCTCTTTCCATTCGTCTCTCATATATCTCCTCGTATTGTTCCTTCGTCGCTCCAGTGGAGGGTCCCCCTTCCGAAGTTTTGTACATCCTTGACCCGCATTACTAAATATTTTACTCCTCCTACGGTTCTGAAACGCATTTTTCTTGAGCACTTTTCTTCACTCTCCCACTCCGTTTCCATCTTCACCGACGGGTCTAAGTCCGCGGACGGTGTGAGCTACTTTGTTGTTTTTCCTGACAGCACTTATAGTCACTTATAGACTTATGACAGTCTCCTTCGTCCGGAGGCTAGCATCTTCACAGCGGAGCTTTATGCTATTCTCCATGCTCGCCGTCTCCTGCTTTCTCGTTGTCAATCCTCCTTTGTGATCGTCGTTGAATCTCGTAGTGCCCTCATGGCTCTCGGGTCCTTTAATCTTGTCCATCCCGTTGTCGTCGAGATTTATCATTGGCTGTTTCTTATCTCTAGTAAATATAAATCCATGGCGTTTTGCTGGGTTCCCGACCAAGTTGGTGTTTCTTTATATGAGCGTGCAGATGCTACCGCTAGGAAGGCTATCCGCTCTTGTTCCATTTCCTGTAAAGGCATTACTTTTTCCGACTTTTACCTGGTTGTTCATTGCTCCATCTTTGCCCATTGGCAGGGTTGTTGGTCTTCTGTTCTTTGTAACAAAACTACGGACTCTTAAGTGTTGTGTTCCCGTGGCCTTCCTCTTACCACCTTAACCGGCGGTGGGAAACGGCTCTGGCGAGGTTGCGTCTTGGCCATACTCGCTTAACTCACGGTCACGTAATGGAGCGCCGCCCAGCTTCTTTTTAACCAAATTGCGTTGTCCCTCTTACCGTCGTGTACATCCTTGTTGACTGTCCTGACTTCCGGGACGAGTGTGTGTCTTGCTTTCCGACCGTCCCTCGCGGTCGCTTGTCCCTCGATAGAATTCTTGCTGGCTCGAATACTTTTGATATCGTTCGCCTTATGCGTTTCTGTTCTCGTATTGGCATCCATGGTGATATTTAGCGCCCTCTGATTATTCCGCACATTTGATGGTGCTACATTGTCTTCCCCGGTTGTTGCCTTCTTTTTGATAATTACTTACTCAACTCCCGCAAGCACAACTACGTGAGTACAACTAGGTAGGTACACCCTGTCACACACCCTCTCCCTCACCTTGAAACATACCCTCTTCTCCACCCAGAAACATATCATCACCCCCACTTTGAAACACACGCTCTCCCTTACCCTGAAAGACCAACTCTCCCTCACCTTGAAACACACCCTCTTCCCTACCCTGAAACACACCCTCTTCTCCCCAGTTCAAACAAACGCTCTCCCGCACTCTGAAACACACCCTCTCCCCCACCCCTGAAACACACCCTCTCCCCGCACTCTGAAACATTCCCTCTCCCTAACTCTTAAATATACCCTCTCCCTCAGTCTGAAACACACCCTGTCCCCACCCTATAACACACCTTCTCCCCCACCCTGAAACAAACTCTCTCTCTCTCCCACCCTGAAACTCGCGCTCTCCCCACCCTGAAAAAACCCTCTCTCCCGCCTTGAAACACTTTCCCCCCTCCCTGAAAGACACCCTCTCCCTTACTGTGAAGCACACCTTCTTCCCTACCCTGAAACATACCCTCTCCCTCACCCTGAAACTCCCCCTTTCCTCACCCTGAAATAAACCTTCTCCGCCACCCTGAAACACACCCTCTACTCTACCCTGAAACACACCCTCTACCCCACCTTGAAACACACGCTCTCCTCCACCCTGAAACACACCCTCTTCCCCGCCCTGAAACACACTCTCTCCCCACCTTCAAACACACCCTTTACCCCACCCTGAAACACACCCTCTACCCCTCCCTGAAACACACCCTCTCCCCCCCACCCGAAGGCACACCCTCTCCCCGATCCTGAATCATATCCTCTCCCCCACTCTGAAACACACCCTCTCCTCCCACCCCTGAAACATACCTTCTCCCCCACCCTGAAACACACCCTCTCCCCGGCCCTGAAACACACCCTCTCTCCCACTCTGAAACACACCTCGATGTGTCTCGATCGCGATATGGCCTCGATAGCGCAGTAGGCAGCGCGTGAGTCTCATAATCTCAAGGTCGTGAGTTCGATCCTCACTCGGGGCAAGTAATTTTTTAATCATCAACAAAATTCTCAGGGGAATTGACAGGGTGGACAAAGACAAACCCTTTAGCACGGGTGGGACACGAACAAGGGGACACAGGTGGAAACTTAGTACCCAAGTGAGCCATAAAGACATTAAAAATAATTTTTTCAGTGTCAGATCGTCGTTAACAAGTGGAACGCATTAGGCAGTGATGTGGTGGAGACTGACTCCTTACACAGTTTCATATATAGTTATTGTAGAACTCAGTAGGCTCAGAAATCTGTACACCAGTTGATTGACGGTTGAGAGGCGGGACAAGAGAGAGACAAAGCTCAACCCCCACAAACACAACTATGTTAGTACAACTAGGTGAGTACACCCTGTCCCCCACCCTGAAACAGTCCCTCTTCCTCACCTTGAAACACCCTCTCCCTCATTGAAAGACCCACTCTCCCTCACCTTGAAACACTCCCTCTTCCCCACCTTGAAACACACCCTCTCTCCCATCCTGAAAGACACCCTTTCCTTGACGGTGTCAGGGGCGCCGGACAGCTGAGTGCACAGCGCTTCGGAATCGTAGTCCTGAAGTTCCGTATTCGATCCCAGATGGAGACAAATAGGCAAAATGTTTCTTTCACCCTGATGCTCCTGTTACCTAGCAGTAAATAGGAACCTGGGAGTTAGACAGCTGTTACGAGCTGCTTCCTGGGAGATGTGTAACAAAAAGAAGGCCTGGTCGAGGACCGGGCCGCGGGGACGCTAAACCCCGAAATCAAGATAACTTCAAGATAACCTAAAGATTGCCTCCCCAACCTGAATAAAACCTCTCCCAACACTGAGGCAAACACTCTCCCCGTACTCTGAAACACACCCTCTCCCCTCTCCCTGAAACACTCCCCTCTACCTCACACTGAAACACACCCTCTTCTCCACCAGGAAACACACCCTCTTCCCCAATCTGAATCACATCCTTTCCTCACGCTGAAACACGCCCTCTCCCCCACCCTGAAACACACCCTCTCTCTAACCCGAAACACACCCTCTCCCCCAAATCGAAACACACCCTCTCCATTAATTTGAAACACACACTCTCTCCACACACTAAACCACACCCTCTTCCCCACACGGAATCACACCCTCTCCTTCACCCTAAAAAACACCCTCGACCCCACTCTGAAATACACCCTCTCCCTCACCCCTGAAACACACCTTATCCCCAATTCTGAAACACACCTTATCCCCACACTCTGAAGAACACCTTCTCCCTCACCCCTGAAACACCCTCTCCTCCATGCTGAAACTCACCCTTTCCCCTCATCCCTGAAATCCACCCTCTCCCCCACTCTCAAACACACCCTCTCCCTCACTCTGAAACTCACCCTCTCCCCACCCCTGAAACACACCCTCTCCCCAACTCTCAAACTCACCCTCTCCCCCACCCCTGAAACATACCTTCTCCCTCACTCTGAAACTCACCCTCTCCCCCACCCCTGAAACACACCCTCTCCCCCCACTCTGAAACATTCCCTCTCCCTAACTCTTAAATATACCCTCTCCATCACTCTGAAAAACACCCTGTCCCCACCCTATAACACACCTTCTCCCCCACCCTTAAACAAAGTCTCTATCTCTCTCCCACCCCTGAAACTCGCGCCCTCTCCACCCTCAAAAAAAAACCTCTCTCCCGGCTTGAAACACACACTCTCCCCCTACCCTGAAACACACCCCTCTTTCTTAGCACACCTTCTCCCCTACCCTGAAACATATCCTCTCCCTCACCCTGAAACTCCCCCTTTCCCCACCCTGAAACAAACCTTCTTCGCCACCCTGAAACACAACCTCTACCTTACCCTGAAACACACCCTCTACTCCACCCTGAAACACACCCTCTACGCCACCCCGAAACACACTCTCTCCCCCACCCTAAAGCACACCCTATCCCTCACCTTGAAACACACCCTCTCCCCACACTGAAACAAACTCTCTCCCTCACCCTGAAAATAAACCTTCTCAAGCACCATGAAACACACCCTCTCCCCCACCCTGAAATACATCCTCTCCTCCATCCTGAAACACACCCACTCCCCCACTATGAAACACACCCTCTCCCCCCACCCCTGAAACACCCTTTCCCCTACCCTGAAATACACCCTCTCCCCCGCTCAGAAACACACCCTCTCCCCCACCCTAAAACATTCTCTCTCCCTCACTCTGAAGAACACCTTCTCCCCCACCCTAAAACACACCCTCTACCCCACCCTGAAACACACCCTCTACCCCACCCTGAAACACACCCTCTACGCCACCCTGAAACACACTCTCTCCCCCACCCTAAAGCACACCCTATCCCTCACCTTGAAACACACCCTCTCCCCACACTGAAACAAACTCTCTCCCTCACCCTGAAAATAAACCTTCTCAGGCACTATGAAACACACCCTCTCCCCCACCCTAAAATATACTCTCTCCCTCACTCTGAAGAACACCTTCTCCCCCACCCTAAAACACACCCTCTACCCCACCCTAAAACACACCCTCTCCCCTACTCGGAAACACACCCTCTCCCCCAACTCTGAAACTCACCCTCTTCCTAACTCTGAAACACACACTCTCCCTCAACTCTGAAACACACCCTCTCCCCCACTCTGAAACACACCTCGATGTGTTTCGATCGTAATATGGCCTCGATGGGGCAGTAGGCAGCGCGTGAGTCTCATAATCTCAAGGTCGTGAGTTCGATCCTCACTCGGGGCAAGTTTTTTTTAATCATCAACAAAATTCTCAGGGGAATTGACAGGGTGGACAGAGACAAACCCTTTAGCACGGGTGGGACACGAACAAGGGGACACAAGTGGAAACTTAGTACCCAAGTGAGCCATAAAGACATTAAAAATAATTTTTTCAGTGTCAGAGTCGTTAACAAGTGGAATGCATTAGGCAGTGATGTGGTGGAGACTGACTCCTTACACAGTTTCATATATAGTTATTGTAGAACTCGGTAGGCTCAGGAATCTGTACACCAGTTGATTGACGGTTGAGAGGCGGGACAAGAGAGAGACAAAGCTCAACCCCCACAAACACAACTATGTTAGTACAACTAGGTGAGTACACCCTGTCCCCCACCCTGAAACAGTCCCTCTTCCTCACCTTGAAACACCCTCTCCCTCATTGAAAGACCCACTCTCCCTCACCTTGAAACACTCCCTCTTCCCCACCTTGAAACACACCCTCTCTCCCATCCTGAAAGACACCCTTTCCTTGACGGTGTCAGGGGCGCCGGACAGCTGAGTGCACAGCGCTTCGGAATCGTAGTCCTGAAGTTCCGTATTCGATTCCAGATGGAGACAAATAGGCAAAATGTTTCTTTCACCCTGATGCTCCTGTTACCTAGCAGAAAATAGGAACCTGGGTGTTAGACAGCTGTTACGAGCTGCTTCCTGGGAGATGCGTAACAAAAAGAAGGCCTGGTCGAGGACCGGGCCGCGGGGACGCTAAACCCCGAAATCAAGATAACTTCAAGATAACCTAAAGATAGCCTCCCAACCTGAATAAGACCTCTCCCAACACTGAGGCAAACCCTCTCCCCCCACACTAAAACACACCCTCTCCCCTCTCCCTGAAACACTCCCCTCTACCTCACACTGAAACACACCCTCTTCTCCACCAGGAAACACACCCTCTTCCCCAATCTGAAACACATCCTTTCCTCACGCTGAAACACGCCCTCTCCCCCACCCTGAAACACACCCTATCTCTAACCCGAAACACACCCTCTCCCCCAAATCGAAACACACCCTCTCGCCTGCCCTGAACCCCCCCCCTCTCTCCATTACTTTGAAACAAACACTCTCTCCACACTCTGAAACACGCCCTCTCCCCAAACCCGAAACACACCCTCTCTCCTGAATCGAAACACACCCTTTCACCCGTCCTGAACCCCCCCCCCTTCTCCATTACTTTGAAACACACTTTCTCGACACCCTAAAACACACCTTCTCTCCCCACACTGAAATACACCCTTTCCACACCCTGAAACAAACCCTCTCCCCCACCTTGAATCACACTCCCTTCCCCACTCTGAAACACACCCTCTCCACCAACCCGAAACACAACTCACACAGTAATGGGTGTGAAACACACCTCACACAGTAATGGGTGTGAAACACACCTCACACAGTAATGGGTGTGAAACACACCTCACACAGTAATGGGTGTGAAACACACCTACACAGCACTAGATAAGTGAAACACTCCTAGTACTGTGCTTGCTTGAGATGAGCTGTTAGTAAGTTCCCCCCCTCTAGGTCATCAATAAGGTATACAGAGTGATTTAAAATATTTAATTTGAAATATAACCATATCTGAGGTATTTAGAATCCAAAGTATAGAGGATAGGCAACATCTCTGTGGCTCTGGTGGGTTAGGCTTACGGGTCAACAGGACCACACCACTCTACTCCTCTCCCTCTGTTTCCTCCCACCCCTCAGGGCTCAGGGCTCTTCCCATCTATGTGACTAGTGACCAGCTAGTGCCTTATCTACCAGCTCTCACCATCCTCTTCCTCCTCCTCCTCCTCCCTGCTCTATCCCTTCTCCCCCCCTGGACCATCTCTCCCCTCCATATTTCTCTCCCTATATGTATCTCTAACTTCCCTCCCTCACTTACTCCCTCCTACCCACCTTCCTTCCTTCCTTCCTACATTCCTTCCTTCGTTCATTCTTTAACCTCCCCCATACACACACACGTCCCCACCCATCCAGTACACACACACACAATGGTAGTTAACAGATGGAATGCATTAGGCAGTGATGTGGTGGAGGCAGACTCCATTTACAGTTTCAAATGTAGATATGATAGAGCCCAGTAGGTTCAGGAATCTGTACATCAGTTGATTAGCAGTTGAGAGGCGGGATCAAAGCGCCAGAGCTCAACCCCCACAAGCACAATTAGGTGAGTATACACACACACACACACACACACATGGCCGGGAGACGGTAGGAGACACACACTATTAGTGAGGTCCGCGGAAATTCGTCAATTTCTCGGGACATTGAAGGAGTATAGAGGCTAGATCATAGTATTTGGCCTCTCGAAGTGTGTAGCTAGCAGGGTGCAACATAGCATAGTCATATCGCTAGCGATAGAGCGAAGATTTGGCGAAGAAACCAAAGTGGAGCTAGTGGCATCACCGGTGCATGTAAGTGTGCGACCTGACCGGGTGGGACGCCCCGCCGTGGAACTACCTGATTGTGCTGTTGAGTGGTGACTGTGATCAGTGGTACAGTGAATTAGTGAACTGTCACACAACGATACAGTGACTGACTCCAGAGCTTTGTGTAGACAGAGAAGAACCGACCTCATCAATCTACCAGCACTTAGTGAATCACCTAGTGGGAGACAACGACGGATAACCATCGTCATCATACATCATCATTACTCATCTGGTTGTGTGAGCGGGAGGAGACTGGTATGTACCCCCTCTCTGGCCAATTAATCAGGTGTACAGATTGAGGTAAAATATTATAAAATTCTTGTTCAGGATATCATATATATTTAAAAATCTCAGGGTGGCTCATTTAGGCAGAGGTAACGCATAAGGGATATCTTGACACATACAAGCACACCCACCCACGTACGTATACATGCACACAAGTGTACACACGCTAAAACAGGCACACACGCACGCACACACACACACACACACAATCGTTCAGTTAGGGGAAAAGGCATTAACACCTGGGATAGGACCTTACTATCCCCCCACCTCTGGACCCCCCCATCTGACCTAACTTGACCTGGTCGCCATCTCCGCACCCCCCACCCCCAGTCCCCCGCATCGCCCATACACACACACTTCCCCTCCCCACTCTCTCTCTCTCTCTCTCTCTCTCTCTCTCTCTCTCTCTCTCTCTCTCTCTCTCTCTCTCTCTCTCTCTCTCTCTCTCTCTCTCTCCCACTCTCTCTCCTGCACTCTCTCTCTTTCCTTCCCCCTCCCTCTCTGCCCACACACACACACACACACACACACACACACACATACATACACACACACACCTCCCCCCTCTCTCCCTCACCCGCTCTCTCCATCTCTCTCCCTCTCCTCTCTCTCCCTCCCGCCTCTCTCTCCATCTCCTCCCCCCCTCCCCTTCAACTTTCTTCTCACTTCAGTGGAAGGGTCGGAAAATTTATCTCTCCCTTTATCACTCCCTTTCTCTCTCTCTTTCTCTCTCTCTCTCCCTCTCTCTCTCTCTCCCTCCCCCATCCCGCTGTGCCCTCCTGACAAATCCTATCACGGCACAACTATAGGAACAGGGTCAAGCATGGCAGCCAGAGGTACCAGGGGAACAGGGAAAAGCCAAGGTGACGAAATGAAGGAAATGTTCGCCCAGTTTCTGGAGGACATCAAGAGTGAGATGAAAGAAATGATGCAGGAAATGAAGAACGAAATAAGCTACCTGAAAAGAGAGCTGACAGCAGCAAAGGAGGAGATTAGAGCCCTCAAAGAGAATGGCATCGAGGCTGAGAATCAGAAAACCATCCAGGGAGAAGGTGGTAATAGTTTTTTGGATGAGAATGCCACAATAAAAGCAACATTTGCGGAAGTACTAAAAAAAAATAACTCTGAAGTAATGACTGCAGTGATGGATTTTATTATGGGTATTATGGTGTTATTATTATTATTGTTAGTATTATGGTATTACTATTAATACCCACAAGATATTGGGTATTAACCCTCAAACCGCGCATATCATATATAAATGATATCAGTGACAAAACCGAAACCGCGCACATCATTTATATATGATTTTGTGTCTAGCGCTATAATTTAAACGCCCCGCCTGGGATAGGGGCAGCTATAGTACAGCCATGACCGATAATTGCCAGATGCCACCTAGAAAAAAAATCCAGGCCAACATTCTTGGGTGTTACAGCGTCAGTATTGAGCAAGCCACCAAGGCTGGCGCACGCAGCACGAGCTCACAGCACCGCTGTTCAGCTTGTGACCACAGCATCGTCTACAAATACCATAATATAAACGATACTGCTATTATTTAGTAGTGATAGTATTACTGAAGCCCCCTGACTGTGATAAAACTGACCCAGATTCTGATAATAGCAGGATTGTGGTGATATTTAGCACTGTGCTCCATGGAGGGAGGAGTAATGCTGTGGGAGGGAGGGTTGTGGCGTCGTTTTCTGACTGTGTGTGGCCACCATTTATTGACTGCACTCACCATACCAGCTTAGTGGTTCGCTATGGTGAACACAAATGTAGATACTTATATATATAACGTGTGTATAGTGTGAGATAACAGCAAGAGTAGGTTGGGAGCCGCCATTTTGGTGAGGAAGGAGCGTCATCTGCACGACTTAGCATGTTGTTTACTGATGGCCACTATGGTCTTTGGGCACCATACCAGCTTATTTGTACAGGTATGGTGAATAAAACAGGTAGATACTTATATATAATGTGTGTATATAGCGTAATAACACCACAAACAATATTGTTGGAGGACAAATATTAGTGCGTCTGGCCTTGAGGGCGGCTGCTGATCAGCTGACTGTGTGAGTAGCTAAGTCTTTGTGCCTTTACTCACCATACAAGCTTAGATGTACAGTTATGGTGAACAAAACATGTAAATACGTATATATAACATTTGTGTATACTGAATAAATACAGAAACAGTATTGTTGGAGGTGAATGAGGGTGAGTGAGGTGGTATTTAGGGAGGGAGTGGCAGTGAGTGGCTCGCTGGTGTTTGGCGATCACTCCTCGTTGCTTTTTGACTCACAAGACCAACTTAGTAGTTCGTTATGGTGTACAAAACATGCAGATACTTATATATAACCTGTGTATATAGTGTAACAACAGCAAAACTATTTGTTTATTGTTTTATGAACATAATAATTGAATCACTAATATGCACACCATAATTTTGAGTACAGCGATGGTTCACACATTTTATAATATAAATATACCACAATTCACTGTATGGAATAATATTACTGCAAAAAAAACTAAGAAAAAATAAATCAGAGACATTGAAATAATTAGGTAATAATATATTTGTGGCAACTGCCGTCTGACAGCTCGGGCGGAGTAGACTTCGTCTGGCGAACTCTGCCAACACCCCTTTTTTGCCACACTTCCCTACCCTATTGCGGCTAAAATATGCCACCTACGATTTTTTTGTTATTTTTTTCCGTGATCAGGGAACAAAAATGAACACTTCTATAAGACGAAAGAATTTTTTGGATTTTTTTTTTTGTTGCGCCTGTGGGTGTGAATTCCATTTGGGCCCCTAGCGGTTTGAGGGTTAAAGAGCAGGAAGGCTCTAATAGGACAGAGTGGAATGACAAGGACAAAGCAGCAGTGAATGAAGTACTAAAGGCACTAGACATGGAAGGGGCTGAGCATAGCATTGAGAAGGTTTTCAGGCTTGGCTGGTACAACAAAGACCGAGACCGAATGATAAAGATAGTGTTTGCAAACGAGAGCACAAAGGAGAAGATCCTATCAAGGAAGAGCTCGCTGAAAAACGTGGGAAAATTAAAAAATGTATTCCTCCAGAGAGACATGACAAGGAAGGAGAGAGCCGTGGCGGCAGAAGCAAGGAAGAGGCGCAGGGCGAGAGGGAAAAACCAGGAAGTCACAGCTCCCAACACAACACCCCCAGAGGCGAGGGGGGAACCCACAACCAGCTACCCAGTAACACCAGAAGGGAGGACAACCCCGCCTCCCTCCTCTGCATAGAAACCCCCCCTACCCCAAACCCTCCCTGCCCCCACTCAAATGTTCAGCCAAATCTCCCTTCCCCCACACCCAATCCCCACCCTTCTACCCCTCCCCTCCTCCCGAGTCCTCCCTTCCCCCCTTTCCTTCCCCCCTATCCTTCCCGTCCTCCCTCCCCTTTCACCCCATACCCTCCCTGTCCCTCCCCCTTTACTGGATCCCCCGCCCCTTATCCCAGTATCCTCTGAGACCCTGTTATCCACCTCACAGGTCCTCACACCCATGGAACAGCCTCCCCCACCAGCAGAACACTCACCAAGGAGGCGATTTGAGAAGGGACAGAAGAAAGTGAACCTCAAGGCGATGTACACTAACATAGATGGAATTACAAATAAAGCAAGTGAGCTTGGAGAACTGGTACTAGAGGAAAACCCAGACATAATAGCCCTCACAGAAACAAAGATCACGAAAACGATAACAAACGCAGTGTTCCCACAGGACTATTATGTTATGAGGAAAGAGAGGGAAGGAAGAGGTGGGGGTGGTGTAGCTCTGCTGGTAAGAAAAGGCTGGGATTTTGAGGAGATGGATATTCAGGGCTGTGAAGGTTTCAGTGACTACATAGCAGGTACTGTAACAAATGGAGGGAAAAAAATTATAGTCGTAGTCATATATAATCCACCACCAAATGACAGAAGATCTAGACAGGAATATGATAGAAACAACATAGCCACCATTAACATAATAGAAAGAGGAGCTTCTGTTGCTAGCAGGAATGGATCTGGACTACTAATTATGGGAGACTTCAACCATGGGAAGATAGATTGGAAGAACAGAGACCCGCATGGAGGACCAGAAACATGGAGAGCTAAGCTGCTGGACGTGGCAACAAGAAACTTTCTAAGCCAGCACATCAAAGAACCAACAAGAATGAGAGGAGAAGATTAACCAGCAATGCTTGATTTGATATTTACCCTAAATGAGTGGGATATAAGGGAAGTTAAGATGGAAGCGCCCTTGGGAATGAGTGACCACAGTGTATTGAACTTTGAGTACCTGGTAGAGCTAGGACTGATATCCCCCAAAAAAGAACTAGGAATCAAAAGGCTGGCATACCGAAAGGGGAATTATGAACAAATGAGAAGTTTCCTAAGTGAAAAAACTTGGGACACAGACCTCAGAGATAGGTCTGTACCGGGTATGATGGACTATGTTACCCAAAAGTGTCAGGAGGCAGTAAACAGGTTCATCCCGGCCCAAAGGGAAAAATCCGAGAAGCAACAGAAGAATCCATGGTATAATAGGGCATGTATGGAAGCGAAGAAACTGAATAAAAGGGCGTGGAGGAACTTCCGGAATAACAGAACACCAGAAAGCAGAGAGAGATACCAGAGAACCCGGAATGAGTACGTCAGAACAGAGAAGCAGAGAAAAGTTTTGAAAATGATATAGCAAACAAAGCCAAGACCGAACCAAAGTTACTCCACAGTCACATCAGAAGGAAAACAACAGTGAAAGAACAGGTATTGAAACTTCGAACAGGCGAGGGCAGGTGTACAAAGAATGACAGAGAGGTATGTGAAGAACTCAACAAGAGGTTCCAGGAGGTCTTCACAATAGAACAAGGTGAGGCCACTGTGCTAGGAGAAAGGGAGGTAAACCAGGCGGCCTTGGAAGAGTTCGAAATTACGAGAGAGGAGGTCAAGAGACACCTGCTGGATCTGGATGTTAGAATGGCTGTTGGTCCAGATGGGATCTCACCATGGGTACTGAAAGAGTGTGCAGAGGCACTTTGCTTGCCACTCTCCATAGTGTATAGTAAGTCACTGGAGACGGGAGACCTACCAGAAATACGGAAGACGGCGAATGTGGTCCCAATATACAAAAAGGGCGACAGGCAAGAGGCACTGAACTACAGGCCAGTGTCCACGACTTGTATACCATGCAAGGTGATGGAGAAGATCGTGAGAAAAAACCTGGTAACACATCTGGAGAGAAGGGACTTCATGACAAATCGCCAACATGGGTTCAGGGAGGGTAAATCTTGCCTTACAGGCTTGATAGAATTCTACGATCAGGTGACAAAGATTAAGCAAGAAAGAGAGGGCTGGGCGGACTGCATTTTCTTGGAATGTCGGAAAGTCTTTGACACAGTACCACATAAGAGGCTGGTACATAAGCTGGAGAGACAGGCAGGTGTAGCTGGTAAGGTGCTCCAGTGGATAAGGGAGTATCTAAGCAATAGGAAGCAGAGAGTTACGGTGAGGGGTGAGACCTCCGATTGGCGTGAAGTCACCAGTGGAGTCCCACAGGGCTCTGTACTCGGTCCTATCTTGTTTCTGATATATGTAAATGATCTCCCGGAGGGTATCGATTCATTTCTCTCAATGTTTGCGGACGATGCTAAAATTATGAGAAGGATTAAAACAGAAGAGGACTGTTTGAGGCTTCAAGAAGACCTAGACAAGCTGAAGGAATGGTCGAACAAATGGTTGTTAGAGTTTAACCCAACCAAATGTAATGTAAAGAAGATAGGTGTAGGGAGCAGGAGGCCAGATACAAGGTATCATCTAGGAGAGGAAATTCTTCAGGAGTCAGAGAAGGAAAAAGACTTGGGGGTGGATATCACGCCAGATCTGTCTCCTGCAGCACATATCAAGCAGATAACATCAGCGGAATATGCCAGGCTGGCCAACATACGAACGGCATTCAGAAACTTGTGTAAATAATCATTCAGAACTTTGTATACCACATATGTCAGGCCAATCCTGGAGTATGCAGCCCCAGCATGGAGTCCATATCTAGTCAAGGATAAGACTAAACTGGAAAAGATTCAAAGGTTTGCCACCAGACTAGTACGCGAGCTGAGAGGTATGAGCTACGAGGAGAGACTACGGGAATTAAGCCTCACTTCGTTGGAAGACAGAAGAGTTAAGGGGGACGTGATCACCACATTCAAGATTCTGAAGGGAATTGATAGGGTAGATAAAGACAGTCTATTTAACACAAGGGGAACACGCACAAGGGGACACAGGTGGAAACTGAGTGCCCAAATGAGCCAGAGAGATATTAGAAAGAACTTTTTTAGTGTCAGAGTGGTTGACAAATGGAATGCATTAGGGGGTGATGTGGTGGAGGCTGACTCCATACACAGTTTCAAATGTAGATATGATAGAGCCCGATAGGCTCAGGAATCTGTACACCTGTTGATTGACGGTTGAGAGGCGGGACCAAAGTGCCAGAGCTCAACCCCCGCAAACACAACTAGGTGAGTACACACACACACACACACACACACACACACACACACACACACACACACACACAAACACACGCACAGTGGATGGGAAGAAGATTGTAATCTTGATACTCTACAATCCCCCACCAAACAGTAGAAGGCCCAGGCAGGAGTACGAGGACAGCAACAAGACATGTATAGATGAACTGCAGAGGGCAGCAACTTTAGCGCATAGAATGAGAGCGAAGCTGCTGGTCATGGGGGACCTAAATCACGGAGAGATAGATTGGGAAACGAGGAATCCCCATGGCGGGGAGGAGACCTGGGGAGCGAAGCTGGTAGACGTTATTGACAGGAATTTCCTAACACAGCATGTGAAAGAAGATACTAGGGAAAGAGGAGGGGATACGCCCAGCCTATTAGATCTCATTATCACTCAGAATGTAGAAGACATCGAGCAGTTGGAACATGAAATACCACTAGGAGCTAGTGACCATTGTGTCCTAGTCTTTGACTGCATGATGGAGTTTAAAATTGTGACCAAAGGACAAGAGGTCCGGGAAAGGAGACTTGATTACAGAAAAGGGGACTACAGAAGGATAAGGGACTACCTGGGAGAAGTGCAGTGGGAGGAAGAACTTAGAGGAAAAACAGTGCAAGGTATGATGAACCAAGTCATATTGAAATGCAAGGAGGCTGAAGATAGATTTATTCCAACAATAAAGGAAAAAAGCAGGAGGGAATATAATAACCCATGGTTTAATAGACAGTGTCAGGAAGCAAAGGTGAGAAGCAGGAGGGAGTGGAGGAAGTACAGAAGACAAAGGACAGAGGACAACAGGATTAGATGTAAAAGAGCTAGGAATGATTACATTAACATAAGACGAGTGTCGGAAAGAAATTATGAGAATGATATTGCAGTCAAAGCGAAAAAGCAACCAAAATTACTACATAGCCATATAAGAAGGAAGATGTCGGTAAATGACCAAGTGACAAGACTGAGGAAAACAGAAGGGGCATATACAGAAAGCGACAAGGAAATCTGCGAGGTACTAAATGCAAAATTCCATGGAGTGTTCACAACCGAGCCTGAACAGCTCCCATTGTTAGAAGAGATTACCCAAGATGAAAGACTATCAGATATAGAGGTGACAGCAGAGGATGTAATGAAACAGTTGACAACACTGGATGCAAATAAAGCTGTTGGACCAGACAAAGTATCACCGTGGATACTTAAAGAGGCAGCGCAGGCTCTCAGCGTGCCTCTGGCAATGATCTTTAATGAGTCACTTATGTCGGGAGAATTGCCCAGTTGCTGGAAGGAGGCAAATGTCGTACCGATTTTCAAAAAAGGTGATAGGGAGGAGGCACTTAACTACAGACCCGTATCACTGACAAGCATCCCCTGCAAAATACTTGAAAGAATAATTAGGCTAAGACTTGTTGAGCACCTGGAGAGCATTGGGTTTGTAAACAAGCACCAACATGGGTTCTGGACAGGGAAATCATGCCTAACAAACCTTTTAGAATTCTATGATAAAGTAACAAGGATAAGGCAGGACAGAGAAGGCTGGGCAGACTGCATATTTCTTGACTGCCAAAAGGCCTTTGATACGGTACCGCACATGAGACTGCTATACAAACTTGAGAGGCAGGCAGGAGTAAGCGGAAAGGCCCTAGTATGGGTGAAGAACTACCTAACAGGAAGGAGCCAGAGGGTAATGGTAAGGGGCGAAAAGTCGGACTGGCGAACAGTAACAAGTGGAGTACCTCAAGGATCGGTGCTGGGACCAATCCTCTTTCTAATTTACGTAAATGATATGTTTACAGGAGTGGAATCATACATGTCAATGTTTGCAGATGACGCAAAATTAATAAGAAGAGTTGTGACAGACGAGGATTGTAGGATCCTCCAAGAGGACTTAAACAGGCTGCAGAGATGGTCAGGGAAATGGCTACTGGAGTTTAACACCAGTAAATGTAAAGTTATGGAAATGGGATCAGGTGACAGGAGACCAAAGGGACAGTACACAATGAAGGGGAACAGCCTACCTGTAACGATTCGAGAAAGAGACCTGGGAGTGGATGTGACACCTAATCTAACTCCTGAGGCACATATAAATAGGATAACGACAGCAGCGTACTCTACACTGGCGAAAATTAGAACTTCATTCAGAAACCTAAATGAGGAAGCTTTTAGGGCGCTTTACACTGCCTATGTGAGACCCGTCTTAGAGTATGCCGCGCCATCATGGAGCCCCCACCTGAAGAAACACATAAAGAAACTGGAGAAGGTTCAGAGGTTTGCGACGAGGCTTGTCCCAGAGTTACGAGGGATGGGATATGAAGAGCGGCTGAAGGAACTGAACCTTACGACACTAGAGAAAAGAAGGGAGAGAGGAGATATGATAGGGACATATAAAATGCTCAGGGGAATTGACAAAGTGGAAATAGATGAAATGTTCACACGTAATAATAACAGAACGAGGGGACATGGGTGGAAACTGGAAACTCAGATGAGTCACAGAGATGTTAGGAAGTTTTCTTTTAGCGTGAGAGTAGTAGAAAAATGGAATGCACTTGGGGAACAGGTTGTGGAAGCAAATACTATTCATACTTTTAAAACTAGGTATGATAGGGAAATGGGACAGGAGTTATTGCTGTAAACAACCGATAGCTAGAAAGGCGGGATCCAAGAGTCAATGCTCGATCCTACAAGCACATATAGGTGAGTACATATAGGTGAGTACACACACACACACACACACACACACACACACACACACACACACACACACACACACACACACACACACTCACACACACACACACACACACACACACACACACACACACCCACACACACACACACAAAACTAGGTGAGTACAACTAGGTGAGTACGTACACACACACACACACACACACAACTAGGTGAGTACAACTAGGTGAGTACGTACACACACACACACACACACACACACACACACACACACACACACACACACACACACACACACACACATGGGAGATGAAATACTTCAAGAGTCAGAGAAAGAAAAAGACTCCATCTTTTGAGGGAGTCAGTTGGGGGCATGATATCACGCCAGACCTGTCTCCTGCAGCCCATATCAAGAGGATAACATCAGCGGCATATGCCAGGCTGGCCAACATAAGAACGGCATTCAGAAACTTGTGTAAAGAATCATTCAGAACTTTGTATACCACATACGTCAGGCCAATCCTGGAGTATGCAGCCCCAGCATGGAGTTCATATCTAGTCAAAGATAAGACCAAACTGGAAAAGGTTCAAAGGTTTGCCACCAGACTAGTACCAGAGCTGAGAGGCTGACTCCATACACAGCTTCAGGTGTAGATATGATAGAGCCCAAGAGGCTCAGGAACCTGTACACCTGTTGATTGACGGTTACAAGGTGGGACCAAAGAACCAGAGCTCAACCCCCTCCAGCACAATTAGGTGAGTACTATTAGATGATTACACACACACACACACACACACACACACACGGAAGTAAACCAGGCGGCCTTGGAAGGGTTCGAAATTACGAGAGAGGTCAAGAAAAACCTGCTGGATCTGGATGTTAGAAAGGCTGTTGGCCCAGACGGGATCTCACCATGTGTACTGAAAGAGTGTGCAGAGGCACTTTGCTTGCCACTCTCCATAGTGTATAGTAAGTCACTGGAGACGGGAGACCTACCAAAAATATGAAAGACGGCGATTGTGGTCCCAATATACATAAAGGGCGACGGGCAAGAGGCACTGAACTACAGGCCAGTGTCCTTGACTTGTATACCATGCAAGGTGATGGAGAAGATCGTGAGAAAAAACCTAGTAACACAAAGTCCCAGAGAAGGGACTTTGTGACAAATCGCCAACATGGGTTCAGGAAGGGTAAATCTTACCTGACAGGCAGAATAGAATTCTACGATCAGGTGACAAAGATTAAGCAAGAAAGAGAAGGCTGGGTGGACTGCATTTTCTTGGATTGTCGGAAAGTCTTTGACACAGTACCGCATAAGAGGCTGGTACATAAGCTGGAGAGACAGGCAGGTGTAGCTGTTAAGGTGCTCCAGTGGATAAGCGAGTCCGTAAGCAATAGGAAGCAGAGTTACGGTGAGGGGTGAGACCTCAGATTGGCGTGAAGTCACCAGTGGAGTCCCACAGGGCTCTGTACTCGGTCCTATTTTGTTTCTGATATATATAAATGATCTCCCAGAGGGTATAGATTCATTTCTCTCAATGTTTGCTGACGATGCCAAAATTATGAGAAGGATTAAGTCAGAGGAGATCTGCTTGAGGCTTCAAGAAGACCTACACAGGCTGAAGGAATGGTCGAACAAATGGTTGTTAGAGTTAACCCAAGAAAAGGTAATGTAATGAAGATAGGTGTAGAGACCAGGAGGCCCTACACCTATCTAGGTATCTAGAACTAGGTATCATCTGGGAAATGAAATCCTTCAAGAGTCTGAGAAAGAAAAAGACTTGGGGGGTTAACATCACGCCAGACCTGTCTCCTGCAGCCCATATCAAGAGGATAACATCAGCGGCATATGCCAGGCTGGCCAACAATAAGAACGGCATTCAAAAACTTGTGTAAGGAATCATTCAGAACTTTGTATACCACATATGTCAGGCCAATCCTGGAGTATGCAGCCCCAGCATGGAGTCCATATCTAGTCAAGGATAAGACTAAACTGGAAAAGGTTCAAAGGTTTGCCACCAGACTAGTATCCGAACTGAGAGGTATGAGCTACGAGGAGAGACTACGGGAATTAAATCTCACTGCGCTGGAAGACAGGAGAGTTAGGGCACGATCACCACATTCAACTTTCTCAAGGGAATTGATAGGGTAGATAAAGACAGACTATTTAACACAAGGGGCACACGCACAAGGGGACACAGGTGGAAACTGAGTGCGCAAATGAGCCACAGAGACGTTAGAAAGAATTTTTTCAGTGTCAGTAGTAGACAAATGGAATGCAATACGAAGTGATGTGGTGGAGGCTGACTCCATACACAGCTTCAATTGTAGATATTATAGAGCCCAATAGGCTCAGGAACCTGTACACCTGTTGATTGACGGTTGAGAGGCGGGATCAAAGAGCCAGAGCTCAACCCCCGCAAGCATAATTAGGTGAGTACACACACACACACACACACACACACACACACACACACACACACACACACACACACACACACACACACACACACACACACACACACACACACACACATTGGGTTGGAGAACTGGATTAGGAAACAAACAAGGCAGGGAAAAGATGTAACACAGAGAGAAGAGGAGGACACGATGTCTCCCTTCAGAATGTACTCTTTCAAATGTTGAGAGAAATCAGGGTGGAACTACAGATAATGGCGGAAAAGGTAGCCAACTTGCAGAATGAACTGATTGTGGCAAGGGAGGAGATTAAAATATCAGACACGATCCAGCCCTCAGGAAGATGGTAATATATCTATAGAAGGGACTTTTACAATACAACCCTCATTTGCAGACATACTTAGAAGGACCCGGGAAGTTGTCTCTGCAGAACAGGAAATTGCCTTGAAAGTTGCTACTTCTCAGGAAGCAGCAAGATGAACTAGCCGACTAATAGACAGGAAGAGAGCAGTAATCGTAGTAGGTATTAACGAGCAAATAGAGGCCACTCCAAGGGAGAGGAGAGATATCTCTTTGACTGTGGACAAAGCCACAGTCAAAGAGATCCTTGAAGGGGAACAGATGGAGAGGGAAGAACAAAATATAGAAAAGGTTTTCTGGCTTGGCCGGTACAACAAGGACAAAGATCGATTGATAAAAGTGGTTTTCAAAAGCGAGGACACAAGAGAAGAAATTTTAGTTCAGAAGAGCAGCCTACTCAATGTACTGAAGTTCAAAAAGGTATTCCTGCAGAGAGATATGATCAGGGGGTGAGAGATTGAGGGCAGCTGCAGCGAGGAAGGAGTGCAAGGAGAGGGACAGGAATCAGGGAACCACATCCCAGAACCCTAGGACGCCAGAAGGGGAGTGGGGATCCCCACAGACAGGCAGTTCAACAGCCCCAGTTTTATGAGGATCACACCCATCTCCCACCCAATAGAAGGCCTACCTGCCCCAGCCCCTACACTCCTCCTCCACCCTAAGCCCTCCCTTCTCTCTCACCCTCCCTATCCTCTCCCTCCTCCCTCACCCCTTTAAACTCTCCCATCTCCTGCCCCCACAAGCCCTCTTTCCTCCCCCTCTCCCCCACCCTTCCAAGCCCTCACTTCGCCCCTACCCTCTCCAAACCATATCCTGCCACCCCCCCCCACCACAACCCAGGTCCCCCCCTCACCCTCAGCCCCCCTCATCACCCAGGGCCCCCCTTTCCCCTCCCTATCCGAGACCCTCCAGGTTTACCTACTCCAGGGGAATCAACAGAAACTGAGGATGGACAGAACAATTCAGCTTTAAGGTGATGTACTCGAACATAGATGGGATTACAAGCAAGGCAAGTGAACATAAGGAAAGAGCACAAAAAGTAAACCCAAATGTAATTGGACTCACAGAAAAAAAAACCTCAGGAATCATAATGAATGCTGTGTTCCCCCAGGATTACAATGTAATAAGGAAAGAGAGGGAGGGTAAGGGGGGGGGTAAGGGGTGGATGCAGAGTGGCTCTACTCATGAGAAAAGAATGGAGTTTCAAGGCGATGGTTATCCCAGGCTGTGAAGGGTTTACAGACTAAATAACGATGTTTATTTATAATAAACATCGTTAATAATAAAACTTTATTATTTATCATGGTCTGTAAACTTTAATAATAAAGTTTACAGACCATGACGATGGGAGGACCAAGAGTAGTAGTAACAGTGATATATAACCCTCCACCAAATGACAAAAGACCCAGGCAAGAATATGACAGAAACAACAGGGCAGTTAATACCATAATTGAGAGAGCAGCCTCTGCTTCTTGTAGAAATCGATCCCATCTGCTCATCATGTAGGACTTCAATCATGGAAGGATAGACTGGGAGGACAAGGAACCGCACGGAGGATAGGATACCTGTAGAGCCAAACTAGTGGAGGTGGCGACAAGAAACTTTCTAAGTCAACATGTCAGGTAACCCACAAGGATGAGGGGAAACGATGAACCAGCGAGAATCGACCTAATCTTCACTCTGAATGACTCCGACATAAGGGAAATTTACTTCGAGGCCCCAGTAGGAATGAGCGATCACAGAGTACTTACGTTTGAGTATGTGGTCGAAGAAGGGCTAAAGTACTCGAGAAAGGGAACTGAAAGCAAAAGGCTAGCATTCCGTAAGGGAAATTACGAGTAGATAAAAAAAATCCTAACGGATATAATATGGGAATCAGAGCTAAGGGGAAAGACGGCCCAAGACATGATGGACTACATCACGCAGAAGTGCAAGGAGGCAGCAGAAAAGTTTATCCCGGTACAAAAGGTAAAAAATGAAATGCAGATGAGAAACCCATGGTTTAGTCAGAGATGTAAGCTCGCTAAGCAACAAAATAAAAGAACATGGAGAAACTATAGACATAACAGGACACTTGAGAGCAGAGAAGGTTACCAGAGAGCCAGGAATAAATGCGTCAGGGTGAGAAGAAAGGCAGAAGGGCAATATGAAAACGACATAGCAAGCAAAGCTAAGACTCAACCTAAATTGCTGCACAGCCACATCAGGAGAAAGACAACAGTGAAGGAACAGGTAATGAAACCGAGGATAAGGACAGACAGATTCACTACAAACGACAAAGAAGTGTGCGAGGAACTCAATAAGAAATTACAGGAAGTCTTATATAGAGGAATTTGAGATTACCAGTGGGGATGTAAGGAGCTTTTGCTACAGTTGGATGTGACAAGGGCTATAGGCCCAGAAGCACACCCTCTCTATCACCCTGAAACACACGCTCTCCCCACCCTCAAAAAACCCTCTCTCCGCTCTGAAACACACCTTTTCCACAACCCTGAAACACACCCTCTCCCTACCGTGAAACACACATTTTTTACAACCCTGAAACACACCCTCTCCCCCACCTTTAAACACACCCTCTCTACCCGCCCTGAAACACACCCATCTCTCCCACCCTGAAACATACCAGTCGATTGACAGTTGAAAGGCGGGACCAAAGAGTCAAAGCTCAACCCCCCCAAACCACAATTAGGTGAGTACAATTAGGTGAGTACACCCTCTCCCCCACCCTGAAACACACCCTCTCTCCCACCCTGAAACACACCCTCTCCCCCACCCTGAAACACACCCTCTGACCCCACCCTGAAACACACCCTCTCCCCCACCCTGAAACACACCCTCTCCCCCACCCTGACACCAACTTACCCCACCCTGAAGCACACGCTATTCCCTTCTCCTCCATTATGAGGCACACCCTCTTCCCACTCTGAAACACACCCTATCCCCCACCCCTGAAACACACACTCTCACCTGCCCTGAAACACCCCCTCTCTCCTACTTTGAAACAGACACTCTCTCCACACCGTGAAGTACACCCTCTCCCCCACTCTGAAACACACCTCGATGTTTCTCGCTCTCGATATGGCCTCGATGGCGCAGTAGGCAGCGCGTGAGTCTCATAATCTCAAGGTCGTGAGTTCGATCCTCACTCGGGGCAAGTAATTTTTTAACTATCTACAAAATTCTCAGGGGAATTGACAGGGTGTACAAAGACAACCCATTTAGCACGGGTGGGACACGAACAAGGGGACACAGGTGGAAACTTAGTACTCAAGTGAGCCATAAAGACATTAGAAATAATTTTTTCAGTGTCAGAGTCGTTAACAAGTGGAATGCATTAGGCAGTGATGTGGTGCAGGCTGACTCCTTACACAGTTTCAAATGTAGATATTGTAGAGCCCAGTAGGCTCAGGAACCTGTACACCAGTTGATTGACAGTTGAGAGGCGGGACAAAAAGAGACAAAGCTCAACTCCCGCAAGCACAACTATGTGAGAAAAACTAGGTGAGTACACCCTGTCTCCCACCCCGAAACACTCCCTCTTCCTCGCCCTGAAACACATCCTCACCTCCAGTTTGAAACACACCCTCTCCCTGACGCTCTCAGGGGCACCTGATAGCTGAGTGAACAGCGCTTCGGATTCGAAGTCCTGAGGTTCCGGTTTCGATCCCCTGTGGAGACAAATGAGCAAAATGTTTCTTTCACCCTGATGTCCCTGTTACTTAGCAGTAAATAGGTACCTGGGAGTTAGACAGCTGCTACAGGCTGCTTCCTTGGGGTGTGTAACAAAAAGAAGGCTCAGGCTCAGTTCTTTCATTAGAACCGCCTCTCAACTGGTCGAGGACCGGGCCAAGGGAACGCTTAGTCCCATAATCATCTCAAGATAACCTCCCTACCCTGAATAAAACCTCTCCCCTACACTAAGACAAACCCTCTCCCTGAAACACACCCTTTTCCCCACCTGGAAACACACCCTTTCCCCCAATCTGAAACACACCCTCTCCTCACGCTGAAACACGTCCTCTTCCCCACCCTGAAACACACCCTCTCCCCCACCCTGAAACACACCCTCTCCCCATCCTGAGAAAAAAACCCTCCCCCACACGCAAATATGCCCTCTCCCCAACCCTGAAACACACCCTCTTCCTCAAATCGAAACACACCTTCTCCCTCACCCTCTCCTCCCCCCTGTAATGTATGCTCTCCCCGACTCAGAAACACACCCTGTCTCCACCCTATAACACACCTTTTCCCCCACCCTGAAACACACCCTCTCCCCCACCCTGTAACACACCCTCTCACCCACCCAGAAACACACCCTCTCACCCAGACTAGTACCCGAGCTGAGAGGTATGAGCTACGAGGAGAGACTACGGGAATTAAACCTCACTTCATTGGAAGACAGAAGAGTTACAGGGGACATGATCACCACATTTAAGATTCTCAAGGGAATCAACAGGGTAGATAAAGACAGGTTATTTAACACAAGGGGCACACGCACTAGGGGACACAGGTGGAAACTGAGTCCCCTAAATGAGCCACAGAGATATTAGAAAGAACTTTTTTAGTGTCAGAGTGGCTGACAAATGGAATGCATTAGGCAGTGATGTGGTGGAGGCTGACTCCATACACAGTTTCAAGTGTAGATGTGATAGAGCCCAACACGCTCAGGAACCTGTACACCTGTTGATTGACGGTTGAGAGGCGGGACCAAAGTTTCAGAGCTCAACCCCCACAAGCTCAATTAGGTGAGTACAATTAGGTGAGTACTCTGAAACACACCCTTTCCCCACCCTATAGCACACGCTCTCCCTTACCCTGAAACACACCTCCCCCCCCCTCCATCCTGAAACACACCCTCTCCTCCACCCTGAAACACACCCTCTCCTCCACCCTGAAACACACCCCTCTCCACCCTCTCCAATAGAAAGGAAGAGTCATCTGCAGTATGTGGAGGAATACAAAAAAGTATTCCTCCAGAGGGACAGGACGAAGGAGGAGAGGGCCAGGGCAGCAGAGGCAAGAAGGAAGCGCAGGGAGAGAGGAGCAAACCAGGAAATCACAGCCCCCACCACAACCGTCCCAGAGACAAGAGGGGAACCCACAACCAGCATTCCAGCAACACCAGAGGTAATGAAACCAACACTGCCACCTTCCTCTGCATAGAAACCCTCCCTACTCCTCACCTTACCTGCCCCCACTCAAATACTCAACCCACCCTCCCCCCCACCCAATTCTGATCCTATCACCCCTCCCCCATTCCCACTATGTCCCTCTCCCCCCTTTCCCCCTGTTCCTCCTCCCCCTTCATACCATACCCTCCCTATCCCTAAGTATCCTATGTACCCCCCCTTACCCCGTATCCTCCATGTCCCCCCTGCCTCCTTACCTTCTACCCTACCAGTCTTCCCTTCCCTTGAACCCCAACCCCCAACCTCAGAATCCACTGTGACTCTGTTAACCACCTCACAGATCTTCACACCTATTGAACAGCTTCCTCCATCAGCATAACACTCACCATGAAGGGGACAAAAGAATGAACTGAAGAAAGTGAGCTTCAAGGCAATGTACACTAACATAGATGGGATTTACAAATAAAACCAGCGTTGAATGTAATGAAACGCCATTTTCTGGGTGAGTCCCGGAGGCTCCCCGGAGCTATCCCAGGCTGATATGCTAATGTCAGACTTTGGCATCAGTCATGTGTATGGAGTTCTTAGGCCTACCGGGGACCATGGCCAGAACCGGGCCCCCTCAGAGAGGCAAGGGGAGCAATGGCCTATAGAAGCCCCCGTGTAGTTGGAAGCATTCTATGTCTGCCATCGACCGGAACAGGCACCCAGAAAGGTAAGCGCCCCAAAACAAACCCCTATTCTGGTTAAAATTGCTACCTAAAACCGAACTAGTGGATAGAACTCCCCAACCGAAAACAAGCAAACTAGTGTGACGTCACACACTGCCGCGCCGCTGTCTGCGCAGCTCCCCCCTCCCCGGGAGGGGGAAGGGGGAGCCCCAGACCCCCCGCGCCGGCTACCCACACCTCAGTTCTTGAGGCTGGATGTCAAAAACGCGAAAAACCGCCGACCGGAGGGAGGGAGGGATGCCGGGGAGCCTCCGGGACTCACCCAGAAAATGGCGTTTCATTACATTCAACGCTGGTTTTCTGGGGGGAGCCCCGTCGGCTCCCCGGAGCTAACTACCCACAGACAGAAAAAGAGGGACTTACCCGGGAGGCGGTTGTCGCTCACCCCTCAACTCGAAGCCGAGACAACTGGCTGCAACCGCCGACCCAAAGCAACACAGTCCCGACGAGGCCCAGGGACATTCACAAGGTAACGAACAGCCAGGACCCTGTTCGACCGCCAAAATCCCCGCGCCCGAATATCAGACCAAGACATATTCCCAAAGACGGCAGCAAGAGCCGCGAACGTACGAACGTCATGGGCACGGGGATAGACCGCAGGCTGGCTGGACCTAATACCCCCGCGGACGACCTGAGAGACCCGAACCCGCGAACAGGGAAGAAGGGAAACCGGATCAACCCACAGCACGTCCCCGGACAAAAAGCTGTGGCGCGCAAATAACGGCGAAGCGTCGCAACCGGACACAAAACATGATGCACCCCCGGCCTGACCAACCAAGCATCAACCACCCATGGACCCCTCCGGAACGCAGCAGTCTCATTCTTCGCCAGAAAAGAAGGAGACGGCTGCAAACGAACAAAACTATCACCACGACCAAAAGAGCAGAAACCCCTGCGCCGGAGGAGAGCATGAAGCTCCCCTACCCGACCCCCAGAGGCCAAAGCCAACAAGAAAAGTGCCTTGGAAAAACAATCCTGGACCGAAGGGGCCACAACGAAACGAGGAGATGAAAGGAAAGAGAGCACTCTGTCCAAAGACCAGTAC
The DNA here is from genome assembly GCF_040958095.1 of Procambarus clarkii. Lineage (NCBI taxonomy): Eukaryota > Metazoa > Arthropoda > Malacostraca > Decapoda > Cambaridae > Procambarus > Procambarus clarkii. Next base: position 14,556,584 of record NC_091201.1, read on the forward strand.
GGCTCAGGCGACGCATGAGCAGGCCGGAGGTGAAACAATGCACGAGACAGCTTGCGAAACGGCGCAGACGTAACATCGATACCGAAAGCAAGCTGAAGCGGCTCCGCCAGCGCCGCACGATACGAAGCGACAGTGTTAGGCATAAGATGACGGTCCTGAAACAACCACGAGAGGAAGGACAAGACCACCCGAACAGACAAGGAGCTAAGACGACGAAGACGCAAAAAGAAACGGAAGGACCGCCAGGAAACTTCATACTGCCGCCGAGAAGAAGCCCTCAGGTGGGACACCAACAAGGAGGCCACCTGATCACCATAGAGATGATGCTAGACTCGAGTAAAAAAAACCATACGCGAAGACTCGAGGAGAAGATCGAACCAGCTACGTGACGTACCGGCCCGATCTGCTGAAAGAGGCGGAGCCGCGGGAAAACCCTCGGGTTCGGACACCGAGCAACCAGCGCCTGAAACCAAGGCTGGGCCGGCCACCAAGGGGCCAGAAGGACAACTCTCCCCCGGTAAGTCTCTAAGCGAGTCAGGACCTGGAGCAACAGCCGAACCGGGGGAAAGAGGTACAGGAACCCCCACTTCGACCAGTCGAGCCGAAAGGCATCGACCCCGACGGCCTCGCAATCGGGGAAGGGCGCCGTATAAACTGGAAGACGCCGCGACCACGCCGACGCGAAGAGGTCCACCTCGGGGCGCCCGAACGTCTGGCAAAGCCAACGGAAGGACTCGTCGTCGACCGGCCACTCCGTGGAGAGGAGAACGAAGCGAGACAGGGCGTCGGCCAAGACGTTGGATACGCCCCGTACGTGAACCGCCAGGAGAGCCAAACCCCGAGAACTCAGCAGACGAGTCACCCGAAGCGACCAACCCCAAAGAGACAAGGACCGCATCGAACCCCCGCGGTTCAGGCAATGAACCACCGGAGAGCAGTCCGAATGGAGCCGAATCGTCGATCCGCGGGCCACCCGAATCCTCCCCAGAGCAAACCACACTGCCGCGAACTCCCGCACCGTACTGTGAGCTCGACGGAAGGACGGATCCCAACGCCCCTGGCCGGCCTGGTGAGCACTGGTCACAAAACCCCAGCCGAGAGACGACGCATCCGTGTACACATCGAGCGAGGGCTCGGGTAGGCGCCAAGGCACTGAACCCCGAAAAACCCGAAGAGGAAGCCGGTGACGCAGCAACCGACGCAAGTCCCCCGGGGGTCGAACTCTGCGATCGAGAAAGAGGCGGAAGGGGGAACCCCGAAGGAACCAGAACAGCCGTCGAAGCCAAACCCGACCCGGCGGGTAGACCACCATCGCGAAGTTCAGGCTCCCGCACAGCCCCTCGAGCAACCACCGGGTGACCCGAGGGCCCTCCAGAAACAGACAAAGGCGGGACCGCAGCCACAGGAGAGACTCCGGAGGGAGAGACAAGGAGGCGGTTCGAGAGTCCCACACGAGACCCAGCCAAGTCCGAACCTGAGAGGGAACCAGATGGGACTTCCTCCAGTTCACCAAGAACCCGAACCCGGCGAGCTGGGAAAGAACCAAATCCCTGGCTAGCAAGCAAGCTGACTGGCTGGGAGCCCAAACCAGCCAGTCGTCGAGGTAGGCCAACACCCGAACACCTAGGAGACGCAAACGAGCCACCACAACCCGTGTAAGGCGTGTGAACACGCGAGGTGCCAGGTTCAACCCGAACGGGAGACAACGAAAGCGGTAACTCAGACGCCCCACTACAAAACCGAGCCAGTCCCTGAACCGCGGATGAATCGGGACATGCCAATAAGCGTCCCGGAGGTCCAGGGACACCATCCAAGATCCCGCGAACCTGAGACAGCGTAGTCATCCGAAAGGAGGGGGCAATGAACCCAGGGGTTCAGACGGGACAAGTCCAGAATGAACCGCAGGTCCGCGCAGTCTGAGGAAACCCATCTGAGGGACGACGTCGTTTCGACGACGCCCAAGCGTACCCACTCCAAGACGACTCGACAGAGCGCAGGGGAAGAAGCCTGCCCTGCCAGCCCCGACCCCCCAAAGGGGGGAGGGGCCACCCAACGCCACCGCAGGCCGCGAGACACGACCCGAAAGGCCCACGAATCGTGGGACCAGGCGCGGGCGAACAGCGCAAGCCGCCCCCCCATCGCCCCGTCAAAGGGGCAAACCGCGAAAGGGCCGGCGACCCTTACGAGACCCAGAACCCTGCACAGCGCGAACACTGCGCCGACCAGACGAGGGAGGGTCCGCAGGAGGAGCCAACCCCAAACCTGACAATAGAGGCCTACCACGACGAGAGGAACCCCGAGCCCTGGCACGACCTTTCCGGGAAGACCCACCCCGGGACCCCCGGGAAACCAACAAGTCCGACATCGGACGACAAGCCGCCGACGCAGCCTGAATAAACTGCGCCACAGCCGACTCCCCAAACAGGAGAGGACAAAAAGGTGAAGAACGCCTAAGAGCCAGAGCCCAAGCAGATTCCACGGAGGAACCCAGCACCGCCTGCCGACACGCGAGACGGGAAGCATAGAACAGGGAAACCGCATCCCGCAAAATCGGCGTGAACAGCTTCAACAAGGCAGCCGATGAACGCGCAGCCGAGGACAAGGTGCCGGACCCCGGGACTGACCCAAGCGTCCCCACATCCTCCATGAGCCAATCCAAAGACAGCTCCAGGAGGGAAAAGAACCGCAAGGCCGAACACAAAAGGCCCCGAGCGCGCAAGTCCTCCGCCACGAGCGCCGCCGAAAGGGAGGGAACCTGCACATGGAGCTGAATAACGCCCACATCGCGGGGAAGGGCAGGGGCAAACAAGCACTCATTCAGGTACTCAAGTTCACCCCCCAGGAAAACCTGAAGCACCGTGGAAGCTTCCCGCCACTGCAGCGCGCGGGAACGACAGAAAGAATGCCAGGAATCCAGACCAAACAAGGGGCAGTCTGCTAGCCAGGACGACTCCGGAACCTCGTAACGGAGCCAGAAAGGGAACGAAGTCCCAAACCTGAACGTGGACGGATCCATTTCCGAGGCATAATCCGGGTCACGCAGGAGGTAAGCTGCAAAGGCCGCTCGCACCACACCAGGTTGGATGCGATAAGCCGAAAACCTCCGGAAGGACGGAACCGACGTACCCGGGGGAACACGGAACCGTACCCGGGGAGGGGCCGACACCAAATCCAACTCGTACGCAGAGGGGGGGAAAGAAAACCCCACTCCTTGTAACAATAAGCCCCGCTCAGTGGGAAGAAAAACCCAGGCGGGGTCCAGCGGGGCCCAAGGCCCCCAAGTCAGCCCCTCCCCAGCCTCGAGGTCCGTCACCACAGGACCCGAGGCCGAGTCCTCTCCCCAAGCCCCGACCCCACAAGACAAGGACGGAGCAGCCGGAAAAGCTGGAGGAAGGGGGGCCCACTGGTCAGACCCCTGAAGCTTCGGCCGGGAGACAAGCCTCGAATGCCTCTGCCACCCCCCCGGAAGGGGCAACCCCCGAAGCTGCCCGAGTCTCGAGATCAAGTAACCCCTGCTCCGACCCCGAAACCCTCAGACGCTTCGGGGCCGGAAGCAGGGGCGGGGGACCAGAACGAACAGAAGGGGAAGGACGAGGAGGTGCGGACTGAACCAGGATCGAAGCGACCCCCACCCCCAAGTCCGGGTCTCGAAAAGCAAAGCGGGGCAGCCCCGGGGCATCCGGGGAAGCAACCAACCGAGCGCGTTGCAACAGACGAAACCTAGACTGCAACGCACGTGCCGCCTGTACCCGAATAGAATCATCAGAGGATTGAGTAAATTGAGTCACAAGCAAGCAGCAACACTCACAGGACTCAGGGTCGAAAGTATCACCGACCCAACAGGCAGCGTGGCAGAGGCAAAAACAGTGAGGGTCACCCTGAGACAAGGGGACCGAGCAACCCTCAAACTCGCACACAGCGAGTGGGGACTCCGGGGTCATATCCATCGGACCCACGCGCCCCCTAGGGGATTCCCAGGGTCCTGAGCGTTTACTTTAAGAGGACTCGCGCTCAGGTAGTCCCAGGCAGGGTGCTGCAAACCGGCGCCCAAAACTACCAAGCAAACTTCTAAAGCTGAACCCCAGGGACGTGTACACTCACGGGGACCTAGCAGGGGGCGCCACCGAGGAGAACAGTGGAAGGGCAAAAACAAACTGAATAAAATGACAGAACCCCCCACCAGGCAAAAACAAAAAGAAAAACAAAACCCCGCAAGAGGACAGCGAACCCCAAGGAACAGAGCCGGCCGCGATGTCGGGAATTACAAGCTGAGCAGCACCCTGCGCCCCTACCAGTGCAAACTGCCTCTTACCTGCCAGTAACAAGGGAGAACAGAACACCCAAGAGCCCAACAGGCGGCCGAAAAACCGAAAGGTAAAACGGACCAGCAGAGGCAGACCCCGAGGAGCCTGTGGAAGGTGGCCCCAAGCCCCAAGGGCAGTACTTACAGGGCACCTAGGGAAGGCAGCCCTAGGCGCATGCAGCCCGAGTACTGAAGATAACTCCTGGCTCTCGCACCCACAAAACTAACACCACACTCAAAGCACAGTGCAGTAGCGACACCGGAGCCAGAGCACACGACCATCGCCTATAGCATCAGCCTCAAGAACTTAGGTGTGGGTAGCCGGCGCGGGGGGTCTGGGGCTCCCCCTTCCCCCTCCCGGGGAGGGGGGAGCTGCGCAGACAGCGGCGCGGCAGTGTGTGACGTCACACTAGTTTGCTTGTTTTCGGTTGGGGAGTTCTATCCACTAGTTCGGTTTTAGGTAGCAATTTTAACCAGAATAGGGGTTTGTTTTGGGGCGCTTACCTTTCTGGGTGCCTGTTCCGGTCGATGGCAGACATAGAATGCTTCCAACTACACGGGGGCTTCTATAGGCCATTGCTCCCCTTGCCTCTCTGAGGGGGCCCGGTTCTGGCCGTGGTCCCCGGTAGGCCTAAGAACTCCATACACATGACTGATGCCAAAGTCTGACATTAGCATATCAGCCTGGGATAGCTCCGGGGAGCCGACGGGGCTCCCCCCAGAAAACAAGTGAACTTGGAGAATGGGCACTAAAAGAAAACCAAGACATAATAGCACTCACAGAAACAAAGCTAACGAAAACCATAACAAATGCAGTGCTTCCACAGGACTACTACGTAGTGAGGAAAGAGAGAGAAGGAAGAGGAGAAGGAGGTGGTGTAGCTTTGCTGATAAGAAAAGGGTGGAGTTTTGAACAGATGGTTGTTCAGGGCTGTGAAGATTTCAGTGACTACAAAAGATACCATAGCAATTGCCGGACAAAAAATTATAGTAGTAGTCCTATATAGCCCTAACCAAACGACAGAAGACCTAGTCAGGAATATAATGGAAACAACATGGCCACCCTCAATATAATAGGGAGAGCAGTTTCTGTAGCTAGGAGGAATGGATCCAGACTACTAATTATGGGAGACTTCTACCACGGGAAGATAGATAGGGAGAACAAAGACCCACATGGAGGATCGGACATATGCTGAGCGTCACTGGAAACGGGAGACCTACCAGAAATATGGAAGACGGCTAATGTAGTCCCACTATACAAAAGGGCGACAGACAAGAGGCACTGAACTTAGGCCGGTGTTCTTAACTTGTATACCATGCAACGTGATGGAGAAGATCATGAGAAAGAACCTAGTAACACATCTGGAGAGAAGGGACTTTGAGACCCATCAACATGGGTTCAGGGAGGGTAAATCTTACCTTACAGGCTTAATAGAATTCTACGATCAGGTGACAAAGATTAAGTAAAATAGAGAAAGATGGTCGAAAAGCCTTTGACACAGTATCCCATAAAAGGCTGATGCATAAGCTGGAGAAAGAGGCAGGAGTAACTGGTAGGGCGCTCCAGTGGATAAGGGAGTACCTAAACCTTAGGAAGCAGAGAGTTAGAGTGAGGGGTGAGACCTCAGATTGGCGTGATGTCACTAGCGGAGTCCCTCAGGGCTCTGTACTCGGACCTATCCTGTTTCTGATATACATAAATGATTTCCCAGAGGGTATAAACTTATTCCTCTCAATGTTTGCTGACGACTCCAAAATTATGAGAAAGATTAAGACAGAGGAGAACAGCTTGAGGCTTCAAGAAGTCCTGGACAAGCTGCAGGAATGGTCGAACAAATGGTTGTTAGAGTCTGACCCAAGCATATGCAATGTAATGAAAATAGGTGTAGGGAGGACCAGATACAAGGTATTATTTGGGAGATGAAATACTTCAAGAGTCTGTGAGAGAATGACCTGCGGGTTGATATCATGCCAGACCTGTCCCCTGAAGCTAATGTCAGGAGGATAACATCAGCGGCATATACCAGGTTGGCTAACATAAGAACCGCCTCTAAAAACTTGTGTAAGGAATCCTTCAGAACTTTGTATACCACATAATACAGGTGTATTTGTATACCACACAAACACACTCTCTCTCCCACCCTGATACACACTTTCTCCCCAGCCCTGATACACACCCTTTCCCACTCCCCTTCCTCTGGTACACCCTAACTTCCCACACACCCGCTCTCTCTCACTCTAGGACACTCCTGCTCCCTCTCACTCTAGGATACTCCTGCCCCCTAACTCTAGGATACTCTCGCTCCCCTCACTCTAGGATACTCCTGCTCCCCCTCACTCTAGGACACTCCCGTTCCCCTCACTCTAGGACAAACCCGCTCCTTTCACTCTAGGATTCTCCCGCTCCCATAATTCTAGGACACTGCCACTCCCCTCACTCCAGGATACTCCCACTCCCCTCACTTTAGGACACTCCCGCTCCCCTCACTCTAGGACACTCCCATCACTCTAGGACACACCCGCTCTCATCACTCTCGGACACATCCGCTCCCATCACTGAAGGACACTCCCGCTCTCATCACAGCAAACACAAAACGTTTCAAAAACTTTCACATATCTCTTCCCATGGTTTTAGGAATAACTTGCATTTAGAATTGTGCAGGAGAGCATTTGAGAAACTTTTAATCCAAAAATCCAAACACATAGGTTTTATAATAAATGGTTTTTCTAAAACTATTTTGTTCCTAATGTATTACAAATAGTTTTTACATGTTTAAATATAAAATTTAGAGTTTTTTTTTGTAAAATTCATTAATAAATTGTGAATGATATTTAATGGCTGAATGAAACCTTCAAAATACATTTAGTTATTCTATGATCAGAAAAAAGTAGTCGTCCAAATCTTCAAAAAATCGGTCTTAACACAATTTGACTCCTTATGCATTCCACTAAACACAAATATCATGTTTAAATATAAAATTTATGTTTTATTCCCTAAAATAATTTATAAATTGTAAATGTTGCTGGAAAGTGGTGTGAAAGAATCTTAAAACGTTTTGTTGTCTTATATATTGGTGTGTTTTTATTAACTATGTCTCAAGTGCACAGTTTATCAAACAAGAAGATTAACATTCGTCAACCCTTAAAATCTTATATGTTATCTTGCGGGTGCAAAATGGGGGAATCTTTAAGAAAAGTATCTATATGACAAATGGCGTTTTCCCTAACTCAAACAATGTAGGATTTATTATTCTACACATATTTCTAATGACTCTTAGATGTTTACATTCTCTGAAGTATAGTTGTCAAGGCTGTGTCCATCACTCTCACCACAGATTCTTAAATTCCTCTGCATGTTCAACTACAATTGTTTCCATTCTGAATCTCCATTGACATTTGTATCCAAAATGAAACCAATGTGGTTTCCTTCAGCGCCTTCAGCATCCAGCACATTTGCTCATTCATTTGCACAGATTCCAACATATTTATATTTACATTAGATTTACATATTTAGATTTACATATTTATATTTACATTAGGTAGGGGATTTACAGAAATTTGGCTATTCATATTGTTATCTATTATATGAATGCATTTCTATATTATAAGACAAATACATGAGTTTATGATAAATTCGTTTTCTGTGATAGAACATTGGTATGCTGTTTTTTCTTTAAACCCCATACTGAACTAAATCACTAGAGTATATATTGTTTATGAAGAAGGGCCACCACTGACCGCCAACTAAGTGCTCACATCAATTATAACTATAAGAAATAACACACAAACCATGCCCAACTGTCGATCAACATTGACGCTGCACACACACTCAGGCGCCTCGACTCAAAATTGCCACTCATCAGTCATATGGAGGAGAAAACTTTGACAAATTTCACCTATCATAAATAACAAGCACCACCATCGACTGCCAAGTGCTCATATCATGTCTAACTCTAAGAAACAACACGCAATCGTTGTAAATAACCACGTCAACACGGGCGTATAGGGTCAACTCTGGACACTATACATCTCCCAACATCATCACTTGTGCTGTCATCAAGATGGAAATGTTAGGACTTTTCCTATTGCTTCTATATACACAGCAATGTGCTGTTACCCTGCTGTTTCCCGGCCAACAGCCTCGCTTCTGTGCAAGGTAAGTCCGCTACGGGCTCACCGTAGCTACTTGGAACTTGTTTTTCCGAGTAGCTGAATTTTAAACAACAACAACAGCTGCTACCCTATTCTATGTGAAAGATTATGCAGTGTAGATCAAAAGCTAGCTATAAGCTCATCTAATATTCCCATCTCACAGGATGGTTAGTCAAACATTCAATCAGGGTAGAAAACCCAAGCCAAGGGTACAAAAACAAATCAAGTTTGACTAAAAATCAGGAGAGAACATTAAGTGCAAGGCTGATCTATTAACCTTCACTAGCACACTCTCGTACAGCGCAAGAATATCTTCCAATTTTCCTGAGTGTATGAAGTGATTACAGAGCTCAAAGCTACCTTATACCACTTGGTCTGAAGTCACTTATAACAGGGCAATTACAGATATAGTGTTGGAGAGTATGTCCCAGCTCTTGTTTACATAGTTCATAATTGGAATGTTCACCATTGGGGGATTCATTACCTACAAACACCTAACATATATATCGATATCCCAGTACCTAATTTCTAGTGCAGTGGAATCTAGTGCAACCCAATCCCCTAATATATGAACCTAAACCATACAGTTTGTACCGTAGATTTATTAAGTTGGATTAGGGCATGGCTATGCCAAAGGAAACAGAGTTATTATAAATGGGGTTAAGTCAGAGTTGGAAATTGTTGCAAGTTGAGTGCCTCAAGGCCCTCTGTTGTTTATAATATATATAAATGATTTAGATTCAGGCTTGAGTAATAACATTTGCAAATTTGCCGATGATACAAAAATCGGTAGGGAAATAACACAGAAGACTCACTATCTCTTCAAGTTGATCTAAATAGAGTTTTGAAATGGTCAAAAGATTGGCAGATGCAGTTCAATGCTGATAAATGTAAAGTTTTGAGGTTAGGTAATGATGATAGCGTTACAAGATACGAGCTAGATGGTGTTGAGATTGTGAAGTCGGATATTTCGAAAGGGATCTCGGAGTTATGATTAGTAAGAATTTAAAACCAAAAGATCAATGCATGAATGTTTGTAATAAGGCAAATAGGACACTGGGATTTATTAACCGAAGGGTTAATAACAAGACACCTGGTTTTGTTATTAATCGAAGGGTTAATAACAGCGTTATTAACCCTTCGTTAATAACGAAGGGTTACAGACCTGGTTTTGTTCTTCAGCTGTATCTTGCTCTTTAAAGCTGTTCATTCCCGTGCCGTCTCTTGGGTGGCTTAATCCTTTTTAATCAATCAATTTGTTGCTCTGGTTAGGCCCCATTTTAATTATACAGTTCAGTTTTGGTCGCCGTACTATAGAATTTATATAAATTCACTTGAACGTATCCAGCATAAAATGACAAAGTTAATTCCCCAAACTAGAAACCTTTCATATAAGGAGAGATTAACAAAGCTTAAATTGCATTCACTGGAAAGGCGAAGAGTTAGGTGTGACATGACAGAGGTTTACAAGTTGATGAATGGACATTACAAATGGGATAATAAAAGTATCAGCACCAAACTGAACACGAAATAATGGGTATAAATTGCATAAGTTTAGATTTAGGAAAGACCTTGGAAAATACTGGTACGGTAACAGGGTTGTTGATTTGTGGAACCAATTACCGCCAAACGTGGTAGAGGTGGGGTCCATCAATTGTTTCAAACGTGGGTTCGACATGTGTATGAGTAGGCTTGGGTGGTTATATGAGTGGAAAAATGTTGTAAGCAGAGTGCCTCAAGCCTCTGCACTGAGACCTCTGTTGTTTATAATATATATAAATGATTTAGATTAAGGTTTGAGTTGCAACATTTGCAAATTTGCCGATGATACAAAAATCAGGAGGGAAATAAACATAGAAGAAGACTCACTATCACTTCAAGTTGATTTAAATAGGGTTTTGAAATGGTCAAAAGACTGGCAGATGCAGTTTAATGCTTATAAATGTATTTTCGTGCTAGCTGGTGGGTCCCCTCGTGCTAGCAGTTGGGTCCCCTCGTGCTAGCTGGTGGGTCCCCTCGTGCTAGCTGGTGGGTCCCCTCGTGCTAGCAGTTGGGTCCCCTCGTGCTAGCTGGTGGGTCCCCTCGTGCTTGCTGGTGGGTCCCCTCGTGCTAGCTGGTGGGTCCCTTCGTGCTAGCTGGTGGGTCCCCTCGTGCTAGCTGGTGGTCCCCTCGTGCTAGCTGGTGGGTCCCCTCGTGCTAGCTGGTGGGTCCCCTCGTGCTAGCTGGTGGGTCCCCTCGTGCTAGCTGGTGGGTCCCTTCGTGCTAGCTGGTGGGTCCCCTCGGGATAGCTGGTGGGTCCCCTCGGGATAGCTGGTGGGTCCCCTCGGGATAGGTAAGGGTTCCCTTTGGCTAGCAGGTGGGTCCCCTCGGGCTAGCTAGGGGGTCCCCTCGGGATAGCTGGTGGGTCCCCTCGGGGTAGATGGTGGGTCCCCTCGGGATACCTGGTGGGTCCCCTCGGGATAGGTAGGGGTCCCCTTTGGCTAGCAGGTGGGTCTCCTCGGGCTAGCTAGGGGGGTCCCCTCGGGCTAGCAGGTGGGTCCCCTCGGGTAGCTAGGGGGTCCCCTCGGGCTAGCAGGTGGGTCCCCTCGGGCTAGCAGGTGGGTCCCCTCGGGCTAGCTAGGGGGTCCCCTCGGGCTAGCAGGTGGGTCCCCTCGGGTAGCTAGGGGGTCCCCTCGGGCTAGCAGGTGGGTCCCCTCGGGCTAGCTAGGGGGTCCCCTCGGGATAGCTGGTGGGTCCCCTCGGGGTAGATGGTGGGTCCCCTCGGGATACCTGGTGGGTCCCCTCGGGATAGGTAGGGGTCCCCTATGGCTAGCAGGTGGGTCTCCTCGGGCTAGCTAGGGGGTCCCCTCGGGCTAGCAGGTGGGTCCCCTCGGGTAGCTAGGGGGTCCCCTCGGGCTAGCAGGTGGGTCCCCTCGGGCTAGCAGGTGGGTCCCCTCGGGCTAGCTAGGGGGTCCCCTCGGGCTAGCAGGTGGGTCCCCTCGGGTAGCTAGGGGGTCCCCTCGGGCTAGCAGGTGGGTCCCCTCGGGCTAGCTAGGGGGTCCCCTCGGGCTAGCAGGTGGGTCCCCTCGGGTAGCTAGGGGGTCCCCTCGGGCTAGCAGGTGGGTCCCCTCGGGCTAGCAGGTGGGTCCCCTCGGGCTAGCTAGGGGGTCCCATCGGGCTAGCAGGTGGGTCCCCTCGGGCTAGCTAGGTGGTCCCCTCGGGCTAGCAGGTGGGTCCCCTCGGGCTAGCAGGTGGGTCCCCTCAGGCTAGCTAGGGGGTCCCCTCGGGCTAGCAGGTGGGTCCCCTCGGGTAGCTAGGGGGTCCCCTCGGGCTAGCAGGTGGGTCCCCTCGGGCTAGCTAGTGGGTCCCCTCGGGCTAGCTAGGGGGTCCCCTCGGGCTAGCAGGTGGGTCCCCTCGGGTAGCTAGGGGGTCCCCTCGGGCTAGCAGGTGGGTCCCCTCGGGCTAGCAGGTGGGTCCCCTCGGGCTAGCTAGGGGGTCCCCTCGGGCTAGCAGGTGGGTCCCCTCGGACTAGCTAGGGGGTCCCCTCGGGCTAGCAGGTGGGTCCCCTCAGGCTAGCTAGGGGGTCCCCTCGGGCTAGCAGGTGGGTCCCCTCGGGTAGCTAGGGGGTCCCCTCGGGCTAGCAGGTGGGTCCCCTCGGGCTAGCTAGTGGGTCCCCTCGGGCTAGCTAGGGGGTCCCTTCGGGCTAGCAGGTGGGTCCCCTCGGGTAGCTAGGGGTCCCCTCGGGCTAGCAGGTGGGTCCCCTCGGGCTAGCAGGTGGGTCCCCTCGGGCTAGCTAGGGGGTCCCCTCGGGCTAGCAGGTGGGTCCCCTCGGGCTAGCTAGGGGGTCCCCTCGGGCTAGCAGGTGGGTCCCCTCGGGCTAGCTAGGGGGTCCCCTCGGGCTAGCAGGTGGGTCCCCTCGGGTAGCTAGGGGGTCCCCTCGGGCTAGCAGGTGGGTCCCCTCGGGTAGCTAGGGGGTCCCCTCGGGCTAGCAGGTGGGTCCCCTCGGGTAGCTAGGGGGTCCCCTCGGGCTAGCAGGTGGGCCGCCGAGCATCAGGGCACCTGTACGTGACCACCGTCAGAATAAGGTCGGCTTAGTTGCTTTTGTGGACCAGGCTCGACCCCCTTCTCCCCCTTGTCTCCCCCCTACTCCCTGCCCCAGCCTCCTCCGTTGCAGTCTTTTCCTGTCGTATTTTATCTTCGTCCTTCCGTGCTCCTCTACAACATTATTGTTTCCTTCTTCGCTCAGTTGAGTGTCTTTCCTTCTCTGTATCTCCTCTGTACTTTATCCTCATATTCTTATTTGTGCCGCCTCTTCCTCTAAATTTTCTATCTACTTTTTCATTCCTTTTAATTCCCTGCGCTAATACTTGGACATGCCTTCTCCTTTTTCTGAAGTTCATTCCTTGCCTTCCTCTGTCTCATAATTCTTCTTCTATTCTGCATTACACTTCATTCGTTGACCAGATTCTCTTCTTGTTCACCTGCTGCTGTGTTGTTCTTCTGTACGTGACTCATAATTACCTGTTCTACCTCCTGTACTCCTGATCTCTCACCCGCTCCTACTTCCATGTCTCCTGTCCTGGGCTCTCCTCTCCCCCCTGACCCTTCCCTCTCCCCAGGATCTCCCCCATGTGTCTCCCCCCCCCAACATTCCTACCCACCACCTGGCTCTCATCTTTGTAATTTAGACCCACTTTTATTCATAAATCTTTGCTTGCTGGTGTGTGGGCTGAAACATTTGGTCTGTCTGTCTGTCTCTCTCTCTCTGTGTTTGCCTGTCCTACTCCTCACCTTGAGGGGTGAATGCTGCTACACTCCATTACCTCACCAAATGAGTGAAGGTGAGTGAGTGGGTGGCCTCATAAGACTGAGCGTGAGTGGGTGGCCTCATAAGACTGAGCGAGCGTCTAGAATGTACCACTCACAATGTTGTGAACCTCTAGACCATTACTCAGGATCAAGCACGCCTGCCAGCACTCCAGATGCTGTTACCGAGGAGATGACTACATCAAGTGCATAACCCCGTGCTTACATTATACATTATTCATTGATAATTTCACCGTTTATTTGCCTGGGATATTAATAGTGAATTATACATTAGGCAGCCATTTACACAGACCAGAGCAAGGGTTCAGGTGAGAGTATAGTAAGGAGATGGAGGTGAAGGGGACACGTTATAAGGTGGGGGGGGGGGGGTAGAGATGGAGGTGAAGAGGTGAAGGGGGACACGCTGTAAGGGGGGGGGGGGTTAAGATGGAGGTGAAGGGAGATACGCTATAAGCAGGAGTAGACATGGAGGTGAGTGGGGACACGCTATAAGGGGAAGGGGTAGAGATGGAGGTGAAGGGGGTCACGATATAAGGGGGGGGGGGTAGAGATGGAGTTGACACATGTCGTCCCTTCTACATTAAGGAGTACACGGCACTCAACAATATCACACAGGCCGGAAGGCCTGGGGCGGCCTTTGGTATACACAGTATACACGGTATACCGTGTTGTGGCCTCATCCAGCCCACATAAATAAACCTTTCCACTATCAACTGCCTCTATTATGCTGGAATAAAATGGTAGCATATTTGTTAAACATGAAAGGCCGTTAGTAAAACCCTGTTTTGAATCATTTATTATTCTATGTTTTCAAGATGAAGTAATTAATTATCAAAAGAAGGCACCAAACCGGGAAGGTTATGAAGCACCATCAAATGTGCGGAATAATCAGAGGGCGTTAAACATCACCAAGGATACGAGAACAGAAACACATAAGGCGAACGATATCAAAAGTATCCGAGACACCAAGAATTGTAAGCGACCGCGAGGGGCAGTCGGAAAACAAGACACACGCTCGTCCCGGAAGTAGGACACTCAATAAGGATATGCACGACTATAAGAGGGACAATGCAATTTGGACAATAAGGAGCAGGGCGGCACTCCATTAGGTGACCATGAGTTAAGCGAGTATGATCAATACACAACCTCGACAGAGCCGTTTCTCATCGCCGGTTACGGTGGTAGGAGGACTGCCATGAGGACACACAACTCTTAAGAGTACGCAGTTTGTTACTAGTAACAGAAGACCAGCATGCCTGCCAACGGGTAAGGATGGAGGAATGAATAACTGGGTAAAATTCGGAATAAGGAATTCCTTTATGAGAGATGGGACAAGACCGGACAGCTTCCCTAGCGGCAGCATCCGCATGCTCATTTAAAGAGACACTAATATGGCTGGGAACCCAGCAAAACTCAACTGATTTAAATTTACTGTGAATAAGAAACAGCGAATGCTGTATCTCGACAACCAATGGATGAACTGGATTAAAGGACCCGAGAGCCATGAGGGCACTACGAAAATCAACGACAACTACAAAGGAAGATTGACAACGAGATAGCAAGAGACGAAGAGCATAGAGAATAGCATAAAATTCCGCTGTGAAGAAGCTAGTCTCCGGAGGTAAGCGACACATATAAGTGCCGTCATTAAAACAACAGAGTAGCCTACACCGTACGCAGACTTAGACCAATCAGTGAAGATGGAAATGGAGCAGGAGTGTGAAGAAAAGTGCTCAAGGGAAAGGCGTTTCAAAACCATAGGGAGGGGTAAAAGCTTTAGTGATGGGTTAAGGACGTACAAAACTAAGGAAAGACACTCTCCATAAGGGCAAAGAAGAAACAACAGGAGAAGAAGTATTGGAAATACGAACTGAAAGAGGTAAGCGAGATAACCGGACATAAAGAGGGAGGTGGTGAAGAAAAACAGGAACCACCGGAGGGGTAAAAGTTAAGGCACAACTGTGGCGAGAGGAAAAATGTTGCAAGGACCGCGCAAGATAGCGAAGACAGTGGCGATCACAGTGGTCCTGGAGAGATGGAAAGGCAGTGTCATCATACAAGCTGAGGGCGGGAGTCGAATGAAAGGCAGCAGATCTCAGGCGCAACCCAGTATGGTGCAAAGCATCAGGACAGCGAAGAGTAGAAGGAGAAGCAGACGAGTAAGCAGGGCAACCATAATCGAGTTTAGACAGGACGTAGAGGAATGTAAAGCGAGGAGAATGCGCCTATCCACTCCCCAAAGAAGTATGGGACAACACCTGAAGGAGGGTAAGGGCCTTAGAGCATTCAACATGGAGGTAAGAGGTATGGGGTGACCAAGACAAACGAGTGTGAAAAATCAACCCCAAAAGCTTATCGGAATCCTTGTTCACAATGAGGTGACAAAGCAAAAAAGAAGGACGAAGAAAGACTTGCTTCCGAGTAAAAGTCATAGAACAAGTCTTAGACGTAGGGAACCTGAAGCCATGATTGGTGGCCCAAGATGACATGGCATCAATCGCAAGTTGAAGCCAGCGCTGAAGGAGAGGCGAATCATCACCCTGGCAGCAAAGGGTAAGATCGTCGACACAGAGAGCGGAGAAGACGCCAGAAGGAAGAGAGGAAAGAAGACCATTGAGAGCAACCAGAAAAAAGAGTAGTGCTCAGAACACTACCTTGGGGCACACCTTCGTATTGCTGAAAAGAGGCAGAGAGAGTGGTACCAACCTTACCCGAAAGGAACGACGAAAGAGGAAGCTTAGGAGAAGGAAAGAGAGATTACCACGAAGGCTAAAAGAATGAAGTTGGGACAGAATATGATATCGCCAAGTGATGTTGTAAGCCTTTTTCAGGTCAAAAAGGATGGCAACAATGAAGGTCTTCGCAGCAAAAGTAGCATGAATATAGACCTCCAAGTTCTTTTAGTTCTTTTAGATTCTTTGATCCGATTATACAGACACTGTAAATACTGAGACGTGCACAGAGGGAAATGGCTAAGCATCTCATAATGAATGCCATCGGAGTCCGCCGCTGTAGAACCGCAGAGGACCAAGGCAGATCGAAGTTCAGAGAGAGAGAAGGGATCGTTATAGGGAAGTCGGATATGAGTGCAGAAATCTAAAGGACGAGATTCAAGGACAGGTATACGAAGAACGAAAGATTGAGGATGATGAGAACCAGAGGTAACAGAAGAAAAGTGGGAACCCAGTTCGGTAGCGACCTGCAAAGGGTCTGCCACAAGAATACCACGGAGGTGAAGGACCAGCGAGACATCACGAACGAACTTACCCGCTATCTTGCAGATACGCTTCCAGATCTGCGGCAGAGGAGTTTCAGATGTAATGATGGAGACATAAGACATCAAACATTCACGTTTAGCTGTACGGATGGCCCTACGGGCCACCGCACTCGCCTTCTGAAACAAAAGAAAAGAATCGGCCGTCTGCCGGCGGCGTTGTCTCTTCCAGGCTGCACACTTACAGAGGACAGCCCGAGCACGGTCTGCATTCCACCAGGGAACGCACTTCCATGGTCCCTGAGAGGAAGGGCGAGGAATAGAGTGGAGGGCAACGTCGAAGATGGTGTCATGAAAAAGGAGGAGAGAACCAGGGAGAGGCAAAAGGAAGAGGTCAGAGAGAGTAGCACTGAGGGTAAATAGGTTCCAGTCTGCCTTAGCAAACTGCCACCTAGGACAGAGAGGAGAGGGTGAAAAGAGAAAAAGGAAATAAGGATGGGGAAATGGGCACTGCCATGGAGGTCATCAAGACCTCGCCACATGAAATCCAAGTAAAGAGACGACGAGCATAAATAAAGATCAAGACAGGAAAGGGTGCGAGTCTGAGAGTCCAAATGAGTGGGCTCACCAGAATTCAGAAGAGACAGAGAAGAGGAGAGGATGAACGGTTCAAGAAGGCGACCCGAGGAATTTGCCAGAACATTACCCCAAATGGTATGACGACAATTGAAATCACCTAGCAGGATCACAGGCTCCAGCAATGTACCCCTAGATGGAGCACCTGGGACCAGCAAGAATGACAGAGCGCGGAAGGGTCCTACCATCAAAGGTAATCTTCCCAATCCGAAGGGGTTGACGGCAACGACCACGAAGGGAACGAGTAAACGAGTCTACCTGGAGGACAGAATGGCCCTGGACTTCGAAGATATGCCGAATATCTTCGTGGCAGTCCTGTAGATTCCGAACACCGGTTGCAACATGGGGTGGGAGGAGAATAGTGCCAACAGTGGGAGTCAACCGAGCGTTCATGGAGACCCCGAACAGGGATCTCGTGAAGGCAGGATAAGGCGGCCAAGTGGGAGGCTGCATCCTGAGAAGGAGCAGCAACGACACGTGTACCGAGACGGGTGGGGTTGAAAGTAACAGAGGCATCTACTGAATCAACAAGGTGCTTATGGAGGAAGAAATCGTCAGGAGGCGTAGAATCAAGAGGGAGGAGATCAAATTATTTGGCCCACGAAGCGGGACCAAACAAGGCTTAATACGCATCAGTACGGGAAGGAATCGAGCGAGTGCGGCCGTGGCGAGGACGGCGTTGAGAACCCCCAGAGAGAGGGGTTAAAAGGCGCAGTAGTCACAACTAGAGACTGAGCCGTGTCAGGGGACAAGGTGGTCAGCACTGGGGGCTTGGGGCTCGACCCAACCACAGAGGAGGGAGGGGAGCCGAGGGGAGAAGTCAGGAGGGTCATAGGAGGAGCAAGGTCGGGGCCCAATGCATCTGGGGCTACAGAGTCTGGTCTTCCAACACAAGCCGACTTGGGGGCTTGGTCGCCCACCCCACGAGCCCGAGAAGGTATAATAGGATCATTAATCGATATACAAACAAGGAAAGACTTTCATTCACGAATGTGTCCCCACACCCACCACGGAGCCACAATTAGAGGCAGGACACACAACAAAATATTTATTGCCAAAATAAAAGAAGGCCGAAAGAATGATCAAAACAGGTAAAAGGTCGGCGGGAAATGACAATTTGAAAGGAGAAGAGGGGGAGAAAAATGAAACACGAGGAAAAGATGTCTGGCACAATTGGCAAAGACAGCAGCATTTCAAGATGAAGAATGGTATTTGCAATTATCGACTCAAGCAACTTTCCCACAATAGAAGTTAAGCTAATTGGCCAATAGTTTGACGCAAGTGATCTATCTCCTTTTTTGAAAATTGGTATCACATTAGCAACCTTCTACGACTCTGGCACTCTGCCTCACTCTAATGATTTATTAAATCTGGTAGACTATGGCTCATTAAACTTTTTTTTGCATTCCTTAAGAACCCTGGCAAACACTTCGTCTGGCCTTGAGGATTTGTTTGGCTTGAGTTTCACTATCTGTTTAATAACATCCTCCCTGGTAACTGTGAGACTAGTCAACCTGTCTTCTTCCCCCCCCCCCCCACAGACTTGTTTGGCTGATGTCATAATGTTAAGTTCCACTTTAGTAAATACAGAGATATAATATTTACTTAAAACACTACTCATCCCTTCATGATTATCAGTTATCTGACCTGTCTCAGTTTTTAACGGACCTATCCTTTCCCTAATCTTTGTTCGATATAACTTATTTTGTTTACGATCCATCTATTCTTGCCCTGCTATACAAACTTCCTAGTTTCTTTTTGCACTCCTTATCTCTTTTTTAACATTTGTAATCAGTTGGGCAAATTCTTGTTCTAAACTGGCTACCCCATTATACTGCGTTCCAATGCTTTGCTTAGAATATTTTAAAATAAGTTATATTTTGAATTCACATCGAAATCCCTTTTACATCACCCATCGCTAGGTTCATGTCTCGCTCCAAGACCAACCCACCCCCCATCTTCAGGGCTTTTCAATCTATTTCACCCAAAATCATTCTTAGACCATTAAACTCAGCTTTTCAGAAATCTGGCACTTTAACAGAATTTCCTCCTTCAAATCTATTACATTTTATGCTAAATCTGATTTCCTTGTGACCACTGTTACCTTTCTCACTCCCTATTTCGATGCCATTAATTTGTGTCTCCATGTTAGTTAATACCATGTACAAAATATAATTTTTTGGCGTTGGTTCCTTAATGTGTTCCTCAAGGAAGCAATCCTGTATTCATTCTAGACAATCTTCTGATTCGTTATCCTGATTCGTTACGTTAAGCCAATTTATTCCACTAAAATAAAAGTCACTCATTGCACAAATTCTGTTTGACTTAGATGCTCTAGATATTTCATCGCATAGATGCTTTGCTGCTATTCTGTCTAAGTTTGGTGGCCTGTATATAACTACTATTATAATTTTTTTAGCTTTTTCGTTTAATTCTAACTATTGTTTCTGTGTGTGTGTGGCTCAGTTTTGATTCCCTCTTTGAGACAACATTTTAAATTTTTCCTAACATATATGGCTACTCCCCCTCATCTAATATATGTATGAAATAGTTTAAATCTGTTTATTTGACATTCAACTAATAGTTCTCTGTTTTTAAGAGAGAGAAATAGTTCACTGTTTTTAAAAGAGATAAATAGTCCTCTGTTTTTAAGTAGTTAAGTGCAATAATATCTATTGTTTTTGTGTAGATAAAAGCATTTAAAACGTTTATTTTGTTTCTTAGACTCCTACTGTTCGTGTAATATTCCTTAAGTGTATTGCTATTTTGAGGTCCTCCCTCCCTCTTCCTTTTAGCAATTCCCCCCCCCCCACCAACTTTTCTTGCCCATTTCCCATATTCATTCCCACACCACTATCTACTAACAGTTTAAACCCAAACAAATCCCTCCAACCACAGGTTCCAACGAGTTGGCAACAGCAACAACCCCAGCTCTAGATAAATGTACCCCGTCCCGAGGATACATGTCATTCCTTCCATAGAAGTGTTCCCAGTTATCAATGAATGATATTGCATTTGATTTGCAATATATTTATCTTGTCGGCATTTATCTTCGTGTCGTTTGACACCAAGTACCATCGACAACCATTCATATCCAACTCCCTTTCTTGGAAGATTGTCACATGTGATCGGGATCTCCCTTGTTCCTAACTAATTCTATGGTTGTCTTAAACCTCTGAATCCGTGGAGGTTTATCATCACTCCTAACTCGTCCTACACTATTTCCACCTACACTGATACAAATAAAGGGTTTGTTCCCATTTCCAGCCATAATATCATTCATGTTGCCAACGCTATAATCTATTCCTGCTCTGGGATTGTAGACTTTTAACCTGTTCCTGCTGTCTCTGGCACAAAAAGGTCTATCCACAAACCTCACCTGGGAATCGCCAACAACCAAAATTCGTTTAGCTACTTCCTTTACCAGCGCTCCGTTCGTTGCCTTGTCCTTCGGGTGAACTGCAGTGTCCTTACATCACTCTTCTTCTAGCACGGGGAATGAGTTAGATGTCTTAAGACCAGCTGTAGGCGGCCTTGTAAGAGTCTTCCTAAGTTCCCTGTCCTTTGCGACATTCCAGGACGAAGACTTCCTAATGTTGCTCTCCTCCTTTGCTTCCTCTTGAGAGTAGACATGTTGTTTCTTCTGCCTTAGCTCCTCCCGCAGCGAATCTAACTATCCTCAGAGCTCCACATAGATCCATCAGTTCCATCACTACACCTTTCCATTATTACTATGTTAGCACAATCGGAGCTCCAGATAACACACCCTCTCACTGTGACTGTCTGCGCATGACTGCTGAAGAAAAACACCAGGTATTTTATTACTAAAGCTATGAGAAATAAATCTCAGTGTCCTATTTGCCTTATTTCGAACATTTATATATTGATTTTATGGTTATAAATTCTTAATAATCATAACTCCCAGATCCCTTTCGCAATCCGACTTGATCATCTTAACACCATCTAGCTCGTATCTTGTAACTATATAATTACCTAGCTTAACAATTTTACATTTGTCAGCATTAAACTGCATATGCCAATCCTTTGACCATTTAAAAACCCTCTTAAGATTGTCTTGAAGTGACAGTCTTCTTCTCTGTTTATTTCCCCTCCCCATTTTCGTATCATTGGCAAATTTGTAAATTATGTTGATCAAACCTGAATCTCAGTCATATATATATATATATATATATTTATATATATATATGTATATATATATATATATATATATATATATATATATATATATATATATATATATATATATATATATATATATATATATATATATATATATATATTATGAATAACAGAGGTCACAGGACAGAGCCTTACATCCACCCACACCCACACTATGTTCCACACCCCATCCTCCCACACCCGCGCACCCACCCATTACCTCACACCCGCATGCGGCCCACCCTCTCAGATCCGTCCACAACCCCAGAAAGTTCCGCGCACCCACCCAGATCCGCCCACTCTTCCAGAACCGGCCTACCCCCTGACGAGACACCCACCCCCTCTCAAAAAGACCCACCCATTCTGCCAGACCCGCCCACCCTCTCAGACCCGCCCATCCTCCCAGATACCACCACCCACTCAGACCCGCCCACCCTCCAGACCCGCCCACCCTCTCAGACCCACCCATCCTCCCAGACATCACCACCCACTCAGACCCGCCCACCCTCCAGACCCGCCCACCCTCTCAGACCCGCCCATCCTCCCAGACACCACCACCCACTCAGACCCGCCCACCCTCCAGACCCGCCCACCCTCTCAGACCCGCCCATCCTCCCAGACACCACCACCCACTCAGACCCGCCCACCCTCCAGACCCGCCCACCCTCTCAGACCCACCCACACTCGCCAACTTTCCGCTCTGGAGAAGCAAACACAATCCAAGAGATGAAACGACTGAACCAACAGAGCCCAGAGGCTTTCCCCATCATTCCAGCGCTCCAGGAATGATTCCAGGACTCCGGGCGCGCGCCTCTCTTTTAATCCCAGTGTT
This sequence comes from Procambarus clarkii, assembly GCF_040958095.1. NCBI lineage: Eukaryota > Metazoa > Arthropoda > Malacostraca > Decapoda > Cambaridae > Procambarus > Procambarus clarkii. The sequence goes on from NC_091201.1 coordinate 14,578,706, forward strand.
CATTATGCCTGGAAAGTTTGAGTTTTTGTTGAGAGAAGAATTAAGTCTCTCAGATGTTCCAGCAAGAGAGATTTTCTTTGTCGTCAGTGAGGACTGGAAGGTCAGCTGTTGTCTTTACCTGAAGTGACTGGAAGGTCAGCTATTGTCATCAGCAGCAGTGACTGGAAGGCCACATATTGTCACCAGCGGCAGTGACTGGAAGGCCACATATTGTCACCAGCGGCAGTGACTGGAAGGCCACATATTGTCACCAGCGGCAGTGACTGGAAGGCCACATATTGTCACCAGTGGCAGTGACTGGAAGGCCACATATTGTCACCAGCGGCAGTGACTGGAAGGTCAGCTATTGTCACCAGCGGCAGTGACTGGAAGGCCAGATATTGTCACCAGCGGCAGTGACTGGAAGGCCACATATTGTCACCAGCGGCAGTGACTGGAAGGCCACATATTGTCACCAGCGGCAGTGACTGGAAGGCCACATATTGTCACCAGCGGCAGTGACTGGAAGGCCACATATTGTCACCAGCGGCAGTGACTGGAAGGCCACATATTGTCACCAGCGGCAGTGACTGGAAGGCCACATATTGTCATCAGAAGCGGCAACTGGAAGGCCACATATTGTTATCAGAAGCAGTGACTGGAAGGCTACATATAAGCAGTGGGAGTAAGGTAAGGTAGGGCACATATGTAGGCCTTGCCAATACTACATACCTTCTGAGGAGGTTCAAAGCATCGTGTGGAAGGGGAAATAAACAAGGGAATAATGGGGATGGATGGCACTCAAACATGGGTAAGGCGGTGGGCAGGGAGAACTCGGTGGAGATGTCGTTATCCGGTGCCGCTTGGCGAGGTCTGGGTCTGAGCGTAGGAAAGGTATCGAAGTCGCTACTCTGTATATTTTGGGAGGATTTTTTGTCTTCTATGAGTATAGCTTCCAGTATTTGCAGTTATCTCTAGTCAGTGTAGGATGCCAGCATTGTTGTATTTGCTACTATCATATTCCTAGTGAGTGATGTGTACACTTTGCGTAGGGTTTCTAAGAGCACTAGCTTGTAGATGGCAGGACAGTCTTCTCGAAAGCTTTGTGGTGGTCATACCAATATAAAAATATCGATTATGGCATCCTTTACTGGGCCATGTAAATTGGTATACCACGTTTGCTTTTGGGAGAGGGTTATATTGCTTACCGGGACTGCTCTTAAGTATTAAATCAACAGTCGTTTTTGTTTTGTAGTAAATAATGAATTAAATCTTTGGTCTGGGGCTGTCAGTTTCACTCCATTTTAAATTATATTTTTAACTAGCTGTACCCGGCCATGTGTTGACGTGATTCAACAATGCATGCGTGTTGCTGAGCCACAGCAACCTTTCCCTGTCCTCTCCATGTCCTCCACACCATTTCCCCCTCCCCCATCCCCTCGTCCTCCCCACCATTCCCCCCTCCCCTATCCCCTCGTTCTCCCACTCCCTCGTCCCCTCGTTCCCTCCACCCTTTCCCCTTCCCCCATCCCCTTGTCCTCCCCATCATCCCCCACTTCCATGTCGCCTTGTCCTCCCCACCATTCTCCTCTTCCCCGTCACCTAGTCCCCACCATCCCCCACTCCCCCATCATCATCTCCTCCCTACCATTACCCTCTACCTGCCCCCTCGTCCTACCCACCATCCCCTACTCCCGTCCCCTAGTCCTGCTTGATGGTGTTTTGGAAGGTCTTCTACTCCCAATCCTGGCCCGAGGCTAGGCTTGACTTCTGAGAACTTGGTCCACCAGGCTATTGCTTGGAGCAGCCCGCAGGCCCACATATCCACCACAGCCCGGTTGGTCCAGCACTCCTTGGAGAAAATGATCTAGTTTTCTCTTGAAGATGTCCACGGTTGTTCCAGCAATATTTCTTATAATCGCTGGGAGGATGTTGAACAAACGTGGACTCTGATGTTTATACAGTGGTCCCTGATTGTGCCTACGACACTCCTGCTCGTCACTGGTTCTATTCTGCATTTTCTTCCATATCGTTCACTCCAGTATATTTTTATTTTACCGAGTAGATTTGGGACCTGGCCCTCCAGTATCTTACACGTGTAAATTATTTGATATCTCTCCCGTCTTCTTTCTAGTGAGTACATTTGGAGAGCTTTGGGACGATCCCAATAATTTAGGTATTTAATTGCATCTATGTAGGCCGTATATATTCTCTAAATTCCCTCTATTTCAGCTATCTTTCCTGCTCTGAAGGGGGAAGTGAGTACTAAGCAGAACTCAAGAAGGAACAGTACAAGTGATTTGTATAGTACAACCATTGTGATGGAATCCCTGGATTTTAAAATTCTCGTAATCCACCCTAAACAAATTTCTGGCTGACGCAATGTTTGCTTGGTTGTGCTCCCTAAACGTTAGGTCGTCAGACATCATTATTCCCAAATCCTTTACATACTGCTTTCCTACAATGGGCACATTTGATTGTGTTTTGTACCCTGTATTATGTTTAAGGTCCTCATTTTTACCGTACCTGAGTACCTAGAAATTATCACTGTTAAACATGTTATTTTCCGTTGCCCAGTCGAAAACTTTCTTAGTATCTGCTTGAAGTTTTTCAATGTCTTCAGCCGAGGTAAATTACATACTGATTTTTGTGTCATCTGCAAAGGATGCTTCGAAGCTGTGACTTATATTTTCGACTATATCTGATATGAGAATAAAGAAAAGCAGTGGTGCAAGGACTGTACCCTGAGGTACAAAGCTTTTAACTGCGCTTGGACTATTTTATACGGTTGACTGTTACGCCTTGTGTTCTGTTCGACAGAAAATTGAGTATCCAGTGTCCTACTTTACCGGTTATTCCCATTGAGCTCATTTTGTGTGCTATCACTCCATGGTCACATTTACCGAATGCCTTTGCTAAGTCCGTCTATACCACATCTGCATTCTGTTCTTCTAATGCCTCAGTGACTTTGTTGTAGTGGTCAAATAGCTGTGAGAGGCACGATTTTTCCGCTCGAAATCCATGTTGGCCTGGGTTGTAAAAGTCATTGGTCTTCATGAAACTGGTGACCTGACTCCTGATCACTCTCAAATACTTTTATTATGTGGGACTTTAGTGCAACTGGTCTATAATTCTTAGCCAATGCTTTGCTCCCTCCCTTGGGTTAGAAGGGCTATGTCTGCTGCTTTAAGCGCATCTGGCATCTCTCCCGGGTCCAAGCTCTTCCTCCACACTATACTGAGTGCCTGTGCTACTGGTACCTTGTATTTCTATATAAATATTGAATTCCATGAATCTGAACCTGGAGTTGATTGCATGTGCACGTTTTCAAATTATCTTTCAAAATCTGCCACGCTCGTGTTGATATCAGTCCTCCCCACCATTACCCCCTCCCCCGTTCCCTCGTCCTCCCCACCATTGCCAACTCCCATCCCCTTGTCCTCTCCACTATTTCCTACTCCCTTGTCCAATGCGTTCCTAAATGATCTGATGATCCCATCAGAAAAATGGGAACATCAAATGATCTGATGTTCCCATCGCTGAGAACAGTTATAAAAATGAGAACAGTTATAAAAACGAAATAAAAAAATTGAAAAAATAAACAAAATAAACTATACCCACGAAGTGAATGGTATAGTAAACGACAGCTCAATTCCAACACAATGCCACACAAAATAATTAAATAATTAAATAAAAATAAATCGAAATCTATGAAAATTCAATTTATCAATGCAATCGGAAACAATGAAATGGAATTGTAACATATTTAGTATAGCATGTGTTGCTTTTACATGCAACCGATGGTGCTGTTTTTCCACAATTTTTTTTTTTTTTATCTGTCACAGGTGAGGTATGTATATAGTAGGTATATAAAAACACGCAAGTATTCGAATGCAACGTTGTGTCAAATTTTCAAAGCAATTGGTAAAGAGGTTTCAGAGAATTCCCTCACATGAAAACAGTTTTTTTTTAAATACATGTTTTTACCTGTTACAAACGTAACATCTGTATAAAACAAACACTCAAATGCGAATGGAAAGTTGTGAGAACATTTCAAAGTAATCGGTGAAGAACTTTCTGAGATTAGCCATTTTAAACAAACGAACATTTACATTTTTATTTATGTTGTTGAATATGACCGAAAAAGTTGGATTAATAATTCTAACCCGAATTTTCTCAATATTTCTTATGTTTTTCTTCATCATTCGGGTGATGAGTTTTTAATCTTTCGGGTGATGAATTATTAATATTTAATAAAAATTCGGGTTAGAATTATTAATTAATCTTACTTTTTCGGTCATATTCAAAAACATGTGTTTACAAGAAAGACTGCTTCCAAAACATACTAACTTTTATTTATATAGACTAGCTGAACCCGGCCACGCGTGACTGTGGCTCCGCAACACATGTGCATTGCTGAGCCAAAGCAGCCTTCCCCTGTCACCCAGTCGTCCCCATCATTCCCCTTTTTCTCCTCAACTCCACCGTCCCCTCGGCCTCCCCACTACACCGTTCCCTTGTTCTCTCCAATATCTTATCTCCCATCCACCGTCCCCAGATCCTCCTTACCATTCTTCCCTCCCTTGTCCTCCCCATTATTCTCCATTCCCCCAGCCCCTCGTCCCCACCATCTCCCCCGTCGCCGTGTCCTCTCCTCCATTACCCCCCTCCCCTCTCTCCCCTTGTCCTCCCCACCATCCCCCCAATCCCGTTCCCTCGTCCTCCCCACCATTCCCCACTCCCACGTTTTATGCATTCCCAAATGATTTGATGTTCCCATCAGAAAATGGGGAACATCAAATGATCTGATGTTCTCATCACTGAAAAATAAGAAGTTAAAAAAACGAAATGAATAACAAAAAATTAAAAAATAAACTATTCTCACAAAACGAACAGTATGATAAACAACACATCACAATTCCAACGCAATGTCACACAAAATAATTAAATGAAAATGAAAATAAATTGAAATCAATGAAAATTCAATTTATCAATGCAATCGGAAACACTGAGCATATTTAGTGTCGTGTGTGTTGCTATTACGTGCAACAGATTGCACTGTTTATCAAAAAAAGTTTTTTTTTTCCTGTCACAGGTGAAGCATGTACGTAGTAGGTATATAAAACCACGCGCCTATTTGAATGCAACGTTGTTTCAAAATTTCAAAGCAATTGGTCAAGAAGTTTCCAAGATTTCTCTCGTGAAAAACACACATAAAACAGTTAAAAAAAAAAACGTTTTTTCCCGTCACAAAAGTGACATCTATATAGTATGTATAAAAACCAGCTCTGATGCGAATGGAATATTGTGGGAAAATTTCTGAGCAATCGGTGAAGAACTTTCGGAGATTAGCGATTTTGAACAACCGAACATTTACATTTTTATTTGTTTAGACTAACAGTACCCTGCCACGCATTGCTGTGGCTCAGCAACGCGTGTGCGTTAATGAGCCACAGCAACCTTCCCTGTCCCTTTGACCTCGCCACCATTCTCCATTCCCCCATACCCTCATCCCCACCATTCCAAACTCCCCTTGTCCCCTCGTCCTTCCCCACCATCTCTCACTTCCATCCAATCGTCGTTCCCCTCATTCTCCACTCCACCATCCCCTCTTCCTTCCCACCATGCCTCACTTCCCTGTCACTTTGTCCTCACCAACCATTCTCCATTCCCCCGTCCCCTCGTCTCCATCGTCCCAAACTCCGTCTCCTCGCCCTTCCCCACCATTATCCCCTCCCTTGTCCCCTCGTCATCCCCACCATTCCCCACTCCCTCGCCCGATGCCTTCCCAAATGGTCTGATGTTCCCATCAGAAAATTGGGAACATCAAGTGATCTTATATTCCCATCATTGAAAAATGAAAATTTTTTAAAAAATTAAATGAAAATATGAAAATAAAGTACACTCGCGAAATGACCGGTCTGGTAAAGAACACAGCTCAATTCCAATGCAATTCACTCAATAATTAAATCAAAATGAAAATAAACCAATATCTTTACAAATTAAATTTATCAATGCAATCAGGAACATTGAAATGGAATTGTAACAAATCTATTATCGCATGTGTGTTGCTCTTACATGTAACAGATGGCGCTGCTTTTCAAGAAAAGTATAGTTTTACCTGTCACAGGTGTGGCTTCTATACTTATACTTACAAATGAACGGTATGGTAAAAAACACAGCTCAATTCCAACACAATGTCTCACAAAATAATTCACTAAAAAATAAAATAAGTCGAAATCTATGAAAATAAAATTTATCAATGCAATCGGAAACATTGAAATGGAATTCGTGACATATATGGTATAACTTGCATGTTACCATTATCTGCAACAGTTGGCGCTGTTATTCAAAATCGCATGTTTTTACCTCTCACAGAGATGGCATCTATATAGTAGGTATATAAAAAGACGCGCCTATTCGAATGCAACGTTGTGCCAAAATTTCAAAGCACTTAGTGAAGAACTTTCGGAGATTACAGCGTGTGTTGCTGTTACATCCAACAGATGGCGCTGTTTTTAAAAAAAACATGTTTTTTCCTGTCACAGGTGAGGCATGTATATAGTAGATACATAAAAAGACGCGCCTATTCGAATGCAACGTTGTGTCAAAATTTCAAAGCAATCGGTAAAGAGGTTTTGAAGATTTCTCTCAAATGAAAAACACATGAAAAACACCGTTTTTCAGAAAAAAAACTTTTTTTACCGTCACAAACGTGACATCTATATAGTATGTATATAAAAACCTGGCCGGATGCGAATGGAACGTTGTGTGAAAATTTCAAAGCAATCGGTTAAGACCTTTCGGAGATTAGCGATTTTGAACAAACGAACATTTCCATTTTTATTTATATAGATTATACTTTCCTCGAATTTACATTGAAATCATAGTGGATTTGTAAAAGGTTTATGGGAGGAGTTGTTTGCTATTGCAGTTGTTCTTGTCTGCTATACATTATTCTAAATATTTTCCGATATGGGTGTTGACTTCTCGATTCATGTACACGTCGTTAATTAATACTAGTATGTATATATATATATATATATATATATATATATATATATATATATATATATATATATATATATATATATATATATATATATATATATATATATATATATATATATATATGTCGTACCTAGTAGCCAGAACTCACTTCTCAGCCTACTATGCAAGGCCCGATTTGCCTAATAAGCCAAGTTTTCATGAATTAATTGTTTTTCGACTACCTAACCTACCTAACCTAACCTAACCTAACTTTTTCGGCTACCTAACCTAACCTAACCTATAAAGATAGGTTAGGTTAGGTTAGGTAGGGTTGGTTAGGTTCGGTCATATATCTACGTTAATTCTAACTCCATTAAAAAAAAAGTGACCTCATACATAATGAAATGGGTAGCTTTATCATTTCATAAGAAAAAAAATTGAGAAAATATAATAATTCAGGAAAACTTGGCTTATTAGGCAAATCGGGCCTTGCATAGTAGGCTGAGAAGTGCGTTCTGGCTACTAGGTACGACATATATATATATATATATATATATATATATATATATATATATATATATATATATATATATATATATATATATATATATATATATATATATATATAATCAATGAGAAAAGCCCCTAGAGCGGTGAGGAGGGCGCGAACCTACAGCCAAGCCGCATTCTCTACCACTAGATCACTGGTGACTGGTACTAGTCATACAACCGGATTTTTCCTGAAATCACAAAGTCTGGATGCTCCTACTGAAGCCAGTCCAAGTTTTTATGCATGACCCACGAATTTCAATAGAAATCCGTTTGTATGACTTACATGTCTTGACGGTCTATTGGTAGAGTATGCGGCTAGGCTGTGCCTTGGTCGTATGTTCGCACCCACCTCACTTCCGGAGTTAATTTTCTCAATACTAGTATTATTATAGTATTAATGAATATAAATTAATACTATAATAATACTCTAATAATGTTAGCTGTTGATCAATTGCTTGGTTTATTTCATGTATAATACAGGGACAATAGGAGACCGGCCATTATTATGTTATCCTCATGAGCCACCAGTATTCAGGGCTGCACTAAACTACATATTCAACTACCAACGACCTAAACCTATGAAATCCTAATTCCTAAAAAGTGTTCTTAAAATAGTACCAACAAGAGCCACCAATATCCAACCCGTTCTCGAACTTTCGTAGTCAATATTGACTTATTAAATACGTGCATATGTGACATACTAAACATACTAGTTTACCTTGAAAAGCTTCATAGAAAACACCGATCTTACCTATCCTATTTAGTATGTTAAGAAAAGCATCTGATTGCTTCGTAATTACAATTATTACTTAACCTATTATAGGTATAGATTAAGTAATAATTGTAATTACGAAGCAATAAGATGCTTATCTTAACATACTAAGAAGGTTAGGTAAGGTCGGTGTTTTCTATGAAGCTTTTCAAGGTAAACTAGTATGTTTAGTATGTCACATATACACGTATTTAATAAGTCAATATTGACTGTAAGAAAGTGTGAGAACGGGTTGCAATATCCAGGGCTGTGGAAATTAATTTTAAAACACCAACACAGTACAAGTCTGGAAAACATCCCAGGCTCTTAGTAAAGGCGCATTAAAGGGGGAGGGGAAGGGGAGGGTATTTTCCATAATCTGTTGTGTAATTTTGAAACTTAAATACGAATCTAGTTTGAGCACGTCATTGCTAACGTTGAGACAATTAGGACACTGGTTAATAAGGACTGACCATTATTATAGACTGTGGGTTGGTTGGTGTTGTCGTCGTTGATCCTTCTCTACGGACAACCCAACCCACAACTCGGTAGAGTGCTTATACTAGGAGATCACCCTTGGCACTTCTGGCTCTTGGAGAGGGGCTCAACGTCACACGTTTAGGGGATGCGGCTCCAACGCTTAGCCTCGTTGTCACGTGCACACACCCACTCGAGCCGCTGTGACTCCCCACTCTCTCCTTATGAGATATGATCTCCTCAATCCCCTATGACTAACTAGTATTACCTCTTACCCTGTCCACAGCAGTGGTTCTTGGTTCTTTCTCTCTACCTCTCTCCTTCTTTACTACCTCCTGGGAAGCCTCACTAGGACAAGGGCAAACATCAGCAAATTGGGATACATTTACTAGACAAAGCACATACACGATACATACACACATATAATAATAATGAATCCTATACTCTATAATATCACAATCAGGTTGCTCTCCAACACAACCAGAACTCTACCATCAGCTTATCAAGTGGTATCCTATCTCCTGGTTCACCACCTGATACTATCAACCTCCTCAAGTTGGTCAAGTCTACGTACACTGTTGCACCATCAGCAAGATAATATATATACATAGAAAATCAGCATTTGAATGCAATAACATATATCAGTATAAATGTTCATTGATACACAACAATGATCAATCGATCACTGTCAGTCCTGGAACGCATACATCTGTAGGTAATCCAGCCTACGACTGTAACTCTAAACTTCAGTTTAAAACACTCCCTGACATAAGAATGCAAACAGTCACTCACCTCTCACTGCGTCTTACACGCTAATGACAACCAAACACTATCAACTCCCTACAAGTAATCCACCAGAACTTCCCCTTCCACCTCTGGAAGTTCACTACCCTAATATCCTTAGGTTCTTCCGGGCTTCACTACCAGGATCCTCTGCAGCTCCTCCAGGCTGCTATCATGAAGTTTTCTTGAGCAACTAAGGTGCTTCACCCTTCTGCTAGGTTCCTCCACAGCTCTCTTGGCTGCTACACCACCTCTACAGAAGCACGTGACACTACTCTTCACTGCTTCTCCTCACAGCTCGAGGTCCTCTGCTTCACTACCTTGGAGTCTCATCAATTACTTCATCTGCTGGCTTCGAAGTTCTCAGCAACTTCTTCCCCAAAGAACAAACCTGCAACCCATCGACACTCCAATAAAATGTTTCCCCTTTAACACATAAACAAAAATAATCACACAATATGTTTGTCTCCAACCTCTATCTGTCCTCTACATACAGTGAGAGTGGACTCCCCCGTTTTGGGCGGGTCCATACTCCACCTCGCCTGGCGGCGGTCCTCACTCACTGGGAGGGTCTTCCTCGTCAGGAGCCGGGCTCCCTCAGTCGTCGGTCAGAGCTCAGAGGGGACGGACGTCGCTCCGTGCTCCTCCCTCTTCACTCTCCTATTTCAGGCCTTCTGCCTTATTAAAACATGTCTAACTTATAAATAAACATTGCTACTGTCGCTGGGCACACGACCAACTACAAGCAATCACTATGAACTGGCGTATATCGTGCTTACCACAGATTATAAGGTCGAGGGCGCTTCTTCCTCTGACGAGGCTTGGTCAGGGCGCTCCACGGCCCACAATAATGCCTCCGGGCGGCTTAATATTCACTAATTATCGCCCACGACTTGAGACCACACGTCCACAGCTCGATTCCACAGCTGGTACGTCTACACACTTCTCTTCTCTTCGAGATATATCACTAGGGGTTCCCTTCTGACGGGAGCTCACGGAGCGCGGCTTTCCCCTGCGATGTCTGGCACTCAAGTGAGGTCAAGGTCCTCCGGAAGCGAGCCTCACGCCTCCAGCAAAATCTCCTAGCCAGTCATTTATATGTTTCCTTCTTCATTGCCCATAATCTCAAACTGTTATACATATCCAACCAGCCATTTTACATATGGGTTATCACCTCAATATTTGCTAGACCTTTTAATCAGGTCAGGCTTGATGAATAACTCTCAAGGAGGGAGACTCGTTTCTCCTGCAGGCTGAGATCATAACACTCCCCTCCCCTTATTTTTGAGAGTTATTCCAGTGGCAAAGCTCGGGATAATACATCCGCCACCACACTGTCTCTTTCTTCAACCGATTGGTTCGACCGGTTAGTCTGTTTACATACTCCCGTAGGAGTCTACAATTAGTTCGTTGCTCCTTGCAACATCTGGCTCACCTCTCTCCAGAAACATGATCTTCTCATAAACGATTTGACCTCTCTGACACCTCTTGGCTAGGCTGTCCTCCTAGGACGCCTGCACTCCCTCGGTCAACTCTACTTATTGTCTCCACCCTCCGTTTCCTCGTCTTCTTCTCTTCACGTCCAGAGTCAGACATCTGCTGTCTGTACCTCCTCTGTCGTCTTCACACTTCCATCTACTGCCATTATACTTTCGTCTCCTGTCATCATACTTCACTCCCTCGTCTTCACCGACGCTCCTCCCTTTCGTCTCCTCATTTATCCAAGACCTCATCCTGTTCGACTCCCACCGAGTCCTCGGCTTTCTTCTACTCCTCCATGCTTGCATCATCATCCTCTTCCCACACTTCTCACTTCTATACCACTCCATTTCTTCTCCTTCAACTCTTCTTCGTTCCCTAAAAGTTTCTTCGGGCACTGTATTACATCCAACAGCACTCGACCGTACATGTCGCTTTTCCTTTCCTAGAGTGCTCGTAAGCATCTCTCCACACATACTGTCTCTTCTCCTTTCATTTTCTCGGCTATTACTCTTCTTCACTATCTCTTCTCCACGTTTTCTGTGAAACATGTCAACTCTTGACATCTCAAACAACTTAACTCCACTATCCCTATGCCTCTGTGCTCGTGGACAACGTGACGCTCTACTCCCGTCCTCAGTATGTCCACATCTTTCCTCATTCATACTCAGCACAGTTGCATTCACCTTCCGACTCTTAGTTTCAGCAGTCTGGGCTCTACTCAGGTCCGCTCTCTTCACATGATTCTTCTTCGGCTGGGTCATCCTCACTTTCGACCTCACCGAGACTCCATTTTCCTGGGCTAGACCTTCATCAAACAGCCACGCTATGTCTACGTCGATATCTTCCACCGGCTGAATCGACAGCTTATCATCTTCTCCAGTGTCTTCCTTGTCGGCCACCTCTGCCTTCATCACTACCGAGACAGGGTACTCAATGGCTTGGCGGTCTCCTGACGCATCTTCTCGGATGTCAGTCAGGTTCACACTCTCAGGTGTCCCACTCGTGCCGAGGCCTTCTGGGCACTCCTCTGGCACAGTCTCCGCTATGACTCTTGTCAACACCTTTGTCCCGCACAAGTCATTCCCCAGGATCACTTGGACTCCTGGAACAGGTATGTCGGGGCATACTCCCAACATCACCTCTGCCGACACATATTCCGACCTTAGCTGGACAGTGCATACGGGCATGTCACTCTCAGACAATAACCCATATACTTTCATCTTCCCAATGCCAGCTAACCGTCTATCATTCCCAATCAGACTTCTCGTAATCAAGCTCTGATTAGCTCCGGTATCTCTTAAGATACCAACTTCTACCTCAGGTTGGCCTCCTATACTGATCCAACCTTTGCTCATGAACGGCCTATACCTCTCGTTCACTAAGTTCACCTTCTGTGGTTTGTCTCGGAACACATTAGTATATTTACTTCGGGGGTCACACATGGCCAGGGTCACAACTCTCTTGCCCTGCCGACAATCTCGCATCACGTGACCCAATCCGTTACAATTGTAACATCTCATCTGGGAAAAGTCTCTTCTATATGTACCAGAGTAGCTCTGACTTTGTCCACTCGTATTGGAGTTCCTCGGGCCAGACGTACTACTTGTACTCTGTGGAGCTTTACTGGACTCTTGATTCCCTGGATAACGATTAGTTTCTCGTTTAGCTCCTCCATCCTCACTTTCAGATGAAGTGCGCGACCTACTCTTCTGAGTTTTAGGGTACTTACTTTTATCTGCCCATTTATCAAAATTTTTCTCACCCCAGACTCTTCTGGGCCTCTCGTAATTTCTTCCTCCCCAGACTCCATTGGATCTGCCATTGCTGCGTCTCGCCTCGCTTCTCACTCTGTTCTCCCTTAAGCTCTTATATGCTTCAGTAATCATATCCGCCCTATCTGCGGCATCTTTCACCTCCAATATCCCTGCTTCTTGGATCTTGAACTTTGTTTCGGGATGCATCATCTCCAAGAACTTCTCCATGACCATCAGTTGCTTCAGGTCAGCGTAAGATCCAACTCCAGCAGCCTCAATCCACTTCTGGAATCGTCTTTCCAGATCCCTTGCTGTCTCAGCAAACGTACATGCTCCAACTTTGATCATTTCTCTGAAACGCTTTCTATAAGCTTCTGGGGTTAACTGAAACGAGCGCAATATGCTGCTCTTTACCGTGGCATAATCCTGGCACTCTTCCAGTGACAATTGGGTGTATGCCTCCCTGGCTGCACCGGTCAATCTTAACTGGACCAGCTGGGCCCATTCCTCCTGTGGCCACTCCTTGATACTGGCTACCTTTTCAGAGTGCTCGAAAAAGCTCTCTGCCTCTTCAGGAACAAACAAGGGAATGTCCTTCTCCCTAACCCTAACATCTGGTGGGTGTGATACCTGGGTGGTGCTCTCTGGCAACCCATGTTCCATCCTTTGCTCAGCCAAGGTTCTATTCGCTTCTATCTGCATTTGTTTTGTTCTCTCTTTTTCTTTTTCGACCTGGGCTTTTTCGTTTTCGACCTGGGCTTTTTCTTTTTCTATTTCCAGTCTGGTTTTCTCTTTTTCTTTCTCCTGTTCCAACTCCAGTTCCCTTATTCTGGTTTTCTCTTTTTCTTTCTCGGCTTCATTTTTCATCTGGAGTTCTAATTTCATCTTTTCCAGCTGGAACTGTCTCTCCTTGTCCTCACGCTGCATCTGGAGCTCTAACTGGAATCTCTCCAAGCTCCTATTTCGGCTACTCCTGCTACTGCGGCTACTCTTGCTGCTCATACTCGATCCCTGGGATCTCACCTCATCCTGCCCATCATCCTCCTTTCCACTTTCAGCTCCTTTTTGGGCTCCTTGCTCTGCCGCTTCATTTTTGGCTCTTAACTGCCTCAGGATCTCATCCTTCATCCCAGCTACTTTAGATGCTTTCAACCTAATGCCACATTTTTCTGCTATTTGTTTCAATTGATCCCTCGTGCAACCTTCCAAGTCCTCAGGCTTGCCTGACATTACAAACGCTTGCACTTTATCCATCTTGTCCTGCGAGTCTTCCCAAGAGAGAGAGTATACACCTGCGGTCACGCAGTTTATTTCAGCAAGGGTGTACAAATCCACTCTTGGACAGGGTGTGGGTGTCAGTTCACTCTCCCGGACACAGGCCCCCAATTTATTATAGACTGTGGGTTGGTTGGTGTTGTCGTCGTTGATCCTTCTCTACGGACAACCCAACCCACAACTCGGTAGAGTGCTTATACTAGGAGATCACCCTTGGCACTTCTGGCTCTTGGAGAGGGGCTCAATGTCACATGTTTAGGGGATGCGGCTCCAACGCTTAGCCTCGTTGTCACGTGCACACACCCACTCGAGCCGCTGTGACTCCCCACTCTCTCCTTATGAGATATGATCTCCTCAATCCCCTATGACTTACTAGTATTACCTCTTACCCTGTCCACAGCAGTGGTTCTTGGTTCTTTCTCTCTCTCCTTCTTTACTACCTCCTGGGAAGCCTCACTAGGACAAGGGCAAACACCAGCAAATTGGGATACATTTACTAGACAAAGCACATACACGATACATACACACATATAATAATAATGAATCCTATACTCTATAATGTCACAATCAGGTTGCTCTCCAACACAACCAGAACTCTACCATCAGCTTATCAAGTGGTATCCTATCTCCTGGTTCACCACCTGATACTATCAACCTCCTCAAGTTGGTCAAGTCTACGTACACTGTTGCACCATCAGCAAGATAATATATATACATAGAAAATCAGCATTTGAATGCAATAACATATATCAGTATAAATGTTCATTGATACACAACAATGATCAATCGATCACTGTCAGTCCTGGAACGCATACATCTGTAGGTAATCCAGCCTACGACTGTAACTCTAAACTTCAGTTTAAAACACTCCCTGACATAAGAATGCAAACAGTCACTCACCTCTCACTGCGTCTTACACGCTAATGACAACCAAACACTATCAACTCCCTACAAGTAATCCACCAGAACTTCCCCTTCCACCTCTGGAAGTTCACTACCCTAATATCCTTCGGTTCTTCCGGGCTTCACTACCAGGATCCTCTGCAGCTCCTCCAGGCTGCTATCATGAAGTTTTCTTGAGCAACTAAGGTGCTTCACCCTTCTGCTAGGTTCCTCCACAGCTCTCTTGGCTGCTACACCACCTCTACAGAAGCACGTGACACTACTCTTCACTGCTTCTCCTCACAGCTCGAGGTCCTCTGCTTCACTACCTTAGAGTCTCATCAATTACTTCATCTGCTGGCTTCGAAGTTCTCAGCAACTTCTTCCCCAAAGAACAAACCTGCAACCCATCGACACTCCAATAAAATGTTTCCCCTTTAACACATAAACAAAAATAATCACACAATATGTTTGTCTCCAACCTCTATCTGTCCTCTACATACAGTGAGAGTGGACTCCCCCGTTTTGGGCGGGTCCATACTCCACCTCGCCTGGCGGCGGTCCTCACTCACTGGGAGGGTCTTCCTCGTCAGGAGCCGGGCTCCCTCAGTCGTCGGTCAGAGCTCAGAGGGGACGGACGTCGCTCCGTGCTCCTCCCTCTTCACTCTCCTATTTCAGGCCTTCTGCCTTATTAAAACATGTCTAACTTATAAATAAACATTGCTACTGTCGCTGGGCACACGACCAACTACAAGCAATCACTATGAACTGGCGTATATCGTGCTTACCACAGATTATAAGGTCGAGGGCGCTTCTTCCTCTGACGAGGCTTGGTCAGGGCGCTCCACGGCCCACAATAATGCCTCCGGGCGGCTTAATATTCACTAATTATCGCCCACGACTTGAGACCACACGTCCACAGCTCGATTCCACAGCTGGTACGTCTACACACTTCTCTTCTCTTCGAGATATATCACTAGGGGTTCCCTTCTGACGGGAGCTCACGGAGCGCGGCTTTCCCCTGCGATGTCTGGCACTCAAGTGAGGTCAAGGTCCTCCGGAAGCGAGCCTCACGCCTCCAGCAAAATCTCCTAGCCAGTCATTTATATGTTTCCTTCTTCATTGCCCATAATCTCAAACTGTTATACATATCCAACCAGCCATTTTACATATGGGTTATCACCTCAATATTTGCTAGACCTTTTAATCAGGTCAGGCTTGATGAATAACTCTCAAGGAGGGAGACTCGTTTCTCCTGCAGGCTGAGATCATAACACTCCCCTCCCCTTATTTTTGAGAGTTATTCCAGTGGCAAAGCTCGGGATAATACATCCGCCACCACACTGTCTCTTTCTTCAACCGATTGGTTCGACCGGTTAGTCTGTTTACATACTCCCGTAGGAGTCTACAATTAGTTCGTTGCTCCTTGCAACATCTGGCTCACCTCTCTCCAGAAACATGATCTTCTCATAAACGATTTGACCTCTCTGACACCTCTTGGCTAGGCTGTCCTCCTAGGACGCCTGCACTCCCTCGGTCCACTCTACTTATTGTCTCCACCCTCCGTTTCCTCGTCTTCTTCTCTTCACGTCCAGAGTCAGACATCTGCTGTCTGTACCTCCTCTGTCGTCTTCACACTTCCATCTACTGCCATTATACTTTCGTCTCCTGTCATCATACTTCACTCCCTCGTCTTCACCGACGCTCCTCCCTTTCGTCTCCTCATTTATCCAAGACCTCATCCTGTTCGACTCCCACCGAGTCCTCGGCTTTCTTCTACTCCTCCATGCTTGCATCATCATCCTCTTCCCACACTTCTCACTTCTATACCACTCCATTTCTTCTCCTTCAACTCTTCTTCGTTCCCTAAAAGTTTCTTCGGGCACTGTATTACATCCAACAGCACTCGACCGTACATGTCGCTTTTCCTTTCCTAGAGAGCTCGTAAGCATCTCTCCACACATACTGTCTCTTCTCCTTTCATTTTCTCGGCTATTACTCTTCTTCACTATCTCTTCTCCACGTTTTCTGTGAAACATGTCAACTCTTGACATCTCAAACAACTTAACTCCACTATCCCTATGCCTCTGTGCTCGTGGACAACGTGACGCTCTACTCCCGTCCTCAGTATGTCCACATCTTTCCTCATTCATACTCAGCACAGTTGCATTCACCTTCCGACTCTTAGTTTCAGCAGTCTGGGCTCTACTCAGGTCCGCTCTCTTCACATGATTCTTCTTCGGCTGGGTCATCCTCACTTTCGACCTCACCGAGACTCCATTTTCCTGGGCTAGACCTTCATCAAACAGCCACGCTATGTCTACGTCGATATCTTCCACCGGCTGAATCGACAGCTTATCATCTTCTCCAGTGTCTTCCTTGTCGGCCACCTCTGCCTTCATCACTACCGAGACAGGGTACTCAATGGCTTGGCGGTCTCCTGACGCATCTTCTCGGATGTCAGTCAGGTTCACACTCTCAGGTGTCCCACTCGTGCCGAGGCCTTCTGGGCACTCCTCTGGCACAGTCTCCGCTATGACTCTTGTCAACACCTTTGTCCCGCACAAGTCATTCCCCAGGATCACTTGGACTCCTGGAACAGGTATGTCGGGGCATACTCCCAACATCACCTCTGCCGACACATATTCCGACCTTAGCTGGACAGTGCATACGGGCATGTCACTCTCAGACAATAACCCATATACTTTCATCTTCCCAATGCCAGCTAACCGTCTATCATTCCCAATCAGACTTCTCGTAATCAAGCTCTGATTAGCTCCGGTATCTCTTAAGATACCAACTTCTACCTCAGGTTGGCCTCCTATACTGATCCAACCTTTGCTCATGAACGGCCTATACCTCTCGTTCACTAAGTTCACCTTCTGTGGTTTGTCTCGGAACACATTAGTATATTTACTTCGGGGGTCACACATGGCCAGGGTCACAACTCTCTTGCCCTGCCGACAATCTCGCATCACGTGACCCAATCCGTTACAATTGTAACATCTCATCTGGGAAAAGTCTCTTCTATATGTACCAGAGTAGCTCTGACTTTGTCCACTCGTATTGGAGTTCCTCGGGCCAGACGTACTACTTGTACTCTGTGGAGCTTTACTGGACTCTTGATTCCCTGGATAACGATTAGTTTCTCGTTTAGCTCCTCCATCCTCACTTTCAGATGAAGTGCGCGACCTACTCTTCTGAGTTTTAGGGTACTTACTTTTATCTGCCCATTTATCAAAATTTTTCTCACCCCAGACTCTTCTGGGCCTCTCGTAATTTCTTCCTCCCCAGACTCCATTGGATCTGCCATTGCTGCGTCTCGCCTCGCTTCTCACTCTGTTCTCCCTTAAGCTCTTATATGCTTCAGTAATCATATCCGCCCTATCTGCGGCATCTTTCACCTCCAATATCCCTGCTTCTTGGATCTTGAACTTTGTTTCGGGATGCATCATCTCCAAGAACTTCTCCATGACCATCAGTTGCTTCAGGTCAGCGTAAGATCCAACTCCAGCAGCCTCAATCCACTTCTGAAATCGTCTTTCCAGATCCCTTGCTGTCTCAGCAAACGTACATGCTCCAACTTTGATCATTTCTCTGAAACGCTTTCTATAAGCTTCTGGGGTTAACTGAAACGAGCGCAATATGCTGCTCTTTACCGTGGCATAATCCTGGCACTCTTCCAGTGACAATTGGGTGTATGCCTCCCTGGCTGCACCGGTCAATCTTAACTGGACCAGCTGGGCCCATTCCTCCTGTGGCCACTCCTTGATACTGGCTACCTTTTCAGAGTGCTCGAAAAAGCTCTCTGCCTCTTCAGGAACAAACAAGGGAATGTCCTTCTCCCTAACCCTAACATCTGGTGGGTGTGATACCTGGGTGGTGCTCTCTGGCAACCCATGTTCCATCCTTTGCTCAGCCAAGGTTCTATTCGCTTCTATCTGCATTTGTTTTGTTCTCTCTTTTTCTTTTTCGACCTGGGCTTTTTCTTTTTCGACCTGGGCTTTTTCTTTTTCTATTTCCAGTCTGGTTTTCTCTTTTTCTTTCTCCTGTTCCAACTCCAGTTCCCTTATTCTGGTTTTCTCTTTTTCTTTCTCGGCTTCATTTTTCATCTGGAGTTCTAATTTCATCTTTTCCAGCTGGAACTGTCTCTCCTTGTCCTCACGCTGCATCTGGAGCTCTAACTGGAATCTCTCCAAGCTCCTATTTCGGCTACTCCTGCTACTGCGGCTACTCTTGCTGCTCATACTCGATCCCTGGGATCTCACCTCATCCTGCCCATCATCCTCCTTTCCACTTTCAGCTCCTTTTTGGGCTCCTTGCTCTGCCGCTTCATTTTTGGCTCTTAACTGCCTCAGGATCTCATCCTTCATCCCAGCTACTTTAGATGCTTTCAACCTAATGCCACATTTTTCTGCTATTTGTTTCAATTGATCCCTCGTGCAACCTTCCAAGTCCTCAGGCTTGCCTGACATTACAAACGCTTGCACTTTATCCATCTTGTCCTGCGAGTCTTCCCAAGAGAGAGAGTATACACCTGCGGTCACGCAGTTTATTTCAGCAAGGGTGTACAAATCCACTCTTGGACAGGGTGTGGGTGTGTCAGTTCACTCTCCCGGACACAGGCCCCCAATTTATTATAGACTGTGGGTTGGTTGGTGTTGTCGTCGTTGATCCTTCTCTACGGACAACCCAACCCACAACTCGGTAGAGTGCTTATACTAGGAGATCACCCTTTGCACTTCTGGCTCTTGGAGAGGGGCTCAACGTCACACGTTTAGGGGATGCGGCTCCAACGCTTAGCCTCGTTGTCACGTGCACACACCCACTCGAGCCGCTGTGACTCCCCACTCTCTCCTTATGAGATATGATCTCCTCAATCCCCTATGACTTACTAGTATTACCTCTTACCCTGTCCACAGCAGTGGTTCTTGGTTCTTTCTCTCTCTCTCTCCTTCTTTACTACCTCCTGGGAAGCCTCACTAGGACAAGGGCAAACACCAGCAAATTGGGATACATTTACTAGACAAAGCACATACACGATACATACACACATATAATAATAATGAATCCTATACTCTATAATGTCACAATCAGGTTGCTCTCCAACACAACCAGAACTCTACCATCAGCTTATCAAGTGGTATCCTATCTCCTGGTTCACCACCTGATACTATCAACCTCCTCAAGTTGGTCAAGTCTACGTACACTGTTGCACCATCAGCAAGATAATATATATACATAGAAAATCAGCATTTGAATGCAATAACATATATCAGTATAAATGTTCATTGATACACAACAATGATCAATCGATCACTGTCAGTCCTGGAACGCATACATCTGTAGGTAATCCAGCCTACGACTGTAACTCTAAACTTCAGTTTAAAACACTCCCTGACATAAGAATGCAAACAGTCACTCACCTCTCACTGCGTCTTACACGCTAATGACAACCAAACACTATCAACTCCCTACAAGTAATCCACCAGAACTTCCCCTTCCACCTCTGGAAGTTTACTACCCTAATATCCTTAGGTTCTTCCGGGCTTCACTACCAGGATCCTCTGCAGCTCCTCCAGGCTGCTATCATGAAGTTTTCTTGAGCAACTAAGGTGCTTCACCCTTCTGCTAGGTTCCTCCACAGCTCTCTTGGCTGCTACACCACCTCTACAGAAGCACGTGACACTACTCTTCACTGCTTCTCCTCACAGCTCGAGGTCCTCTGCTTCACTACCTTGGAGTCTCATCAATTACTTCATCTGCTGGCTTCGAAGTTCTCAGCAACTTCTTCCCCAAAGAACAAACCTGCACCCCATCGACACTCCAATAAAATGTTTCCCCTTTAACACATAAACAAAAATAATCACACAATATGTTTGTCTCCAACCTCTATCTGTCCTCTACATACAGTGAGAGTGGACTCCCCCGTTTTGGGCGGGTCCATACTCCACCTCGCCTGGCGGCGGTCCTCACTCACTGGGAGGGTCTTCCTCGTCAGGAGCCGGGCTCCCTCAGTCGTCGGTCAGAGCTCAGAGGGGAAGGACGTCGCTCCGTGCTCCTCCCTCTTCACTCTCCTATTTCAGGCCTTCTGCCTTATTAAAACATGTCTAACTTATAAATAAACATTGCTACTGTCGCTGGGCACACGACCAACTACAAGCAATCACTATGAACTGGCGTATATCGTGCTTACCACAGATTATAAGGTCGAGGGCGCTTCTTCCTCTGACGAGGCTTGGTCAGGGCGCTCCACGGCCCACAATAATGCCTCCGGGCGGCTTAATATTCACTAATTATCGCCCACGACTTGAGACCACACGTCCCCAGCTCGATTCCACAGCTGGTACGTCTGCACACTTCTCTTCTCTTCGAGATATATCACTAGGGGTTCCCTTCTGACGGGAGCTCACGGAGCGCGGCTTTCCCCTGCGATGTCTGGCACTCAAGTGAGGTCAAGGTCCTCCGGAAGCGAGCCTCACGCCTCCAGCAAAATGTCCACATCTCCTAGCCAGTCATTTATATGTTTCCTTCTTCATTGCCCATAATCTCAAACTGTTATACATATCCAACCAGCCATTTTACATATGGGTTATCACCTCAATATTTGCTAGACCTTTTAATCAGGTCAGGCTTGATGAATAACTCTCAAGGAGGGAGACTCGTTTCTCCTGCAGGCTGAGATCATAACACCATCAAATTTCATTTAACAAGTCCCTTGCACTTAGCATTACTTTGTACACCTCTCCAATTAACAATATGATCACATAAACTGCTATGTAAATATAATGTACGAAAATGACAGTTCTTATCTCATAAGAATGTTGAGATAAGCGTAAACTCAAATATTTACTAGTTTAATATTTACTAGTTTTTCCGAGGTACACAGACTCACAATCATTGCAAGGGATCGAGTACACACACCTTGGTGCAGACAGGGAAGGACAGTGCGAAGAGACCCTAACAAGGAAAAGCATGTTAATGAGATTAGAGGGATACAAGGACGTTTTTCTGCAGACGGACATGACGAGGGCAGAGAGAAGGAGGGCTGCAGAAGCAAGGAGACGCAAGGGAAGTGATGGGAACGGGAGAGTCACATAACTTGGCGCAGTATCCCCAGGAACCTCTGAGAGGAGCGGGAATCCCTTCACCAGCAGGCCAGCATCCCCAGGGAGGATTATAATAGAAACTCCCAACAAGCCCAACCCACGATCATTCCCCCAACCAATAGAGACCCTCCCTAGACCAAGCCCCCCCCCTGCTCCCTTACCCCAGGCCCCCCCCCCAAGTTTACATCCATGCCCTCCTTCTTCAACCCCTCCTCCCCCACCTCATGCCCTTCCCTGTTTCTCCAGTCCATGCCTTCCCCAGTATCCCTACCTCAAGCTCTCCATCCTACCACACCCTCTCCCTCCCTGCTGCTCTACCCCAAAACTTCCCTTCTCCCCCCCCCCCCACAACCCCACCCCAAGCTCTCCTTCCTTCCACCCCCCCCCCCTCCCTAACAGCTTGCCCACCCTAGGCTCCCCTTCCCTCCCAAACCCCTGACATCTCAGCTTTCCTTCCCCAGGCTTCCCCTTCATCTCTCCAACCAATGCTGCCCCCCCCTTTCACATGCCCATTTTCCTCCCCCATCCCAAGCCTAAATGGACCCCCAACCCCAGACCCCATCTGCTTCACCACCCCAGACCCTCCTAGCTTTCCCATACTGGAAACTCCCAACCCCCACTCACCTTAGATCTCCCCAGGTTCACCCTCCTAGGGCCTCCCACCCCAGACACCCCTAGCCCCCCTACTCCAGTGGAACCAACAGAAACTGAAGATGAAAGGAAGAGAGTCAGTTTCAAGGTAATTTACTCGAACATTGATGGGATTACAAGCAAGGCAAGTGAACTTAGGGAAAGAGCACAAGAAAGGAACCCAGATGTAATTGGACTCACAGAAACAAAACTCTCAGGAATTTTAATGGACGTGGTATTTCCCCTGGAATACACTGTAATAAGGAGAGAGAGGGAAGGAAGGAGAGGAGGTGGAGTGGCCCTACTGATAAGGAAGGAGTGTAGTTTCGAGATGGTTATCCCAGGCTGAGAGGGGGTTCAGAGACTACATAGCAGGTTCCATGATGATGGGACGACCAAGAGTAGTAGTAGCAGTGATATATAACCCTCCACCAAACGATAGAAGATCCAGGTATGAATATTACAGAAACAACATCGCAGTCAACACTATAATTGAGAGAGTACCCACAGCTGCCTGTAGAAATAGATCTCATCTGATCATCATGGGGGCCTTCAATCACGGAAGAATAGACTGGGGAAAACAAGGAACTGCATGGAGGTGAGGAAACATGGTGAGCTAGACTGCTTGCTGGAAGTGGCAACAAAAAACCTTTTAAGTCAGCATGTCAAAGGATCCACAAGAATGAGAGGACACTATGAACCAACAAGACTCTACCTAGTCCTCTCTCTAAATTACTCCGACATAAGGGAAATTGTTTTCGAAGCCCCTGTGGGAATGAGTGATCACAGTTTACCGAAGTTTGAGTATTTGATAAAAGAAGGGTTAATGTACTCAAGGAATGGCCCAGAAAACAAAAGGCGGGCATTCCAAAAGGGGCAACTATGATGAGAAGGAAATTCCTAACAGATATAACTTGGGAAACAGAGTTCAGAGATAAGACGGCCCAGGGCATAATGGACTTCATCACACAAAAGTGTTAGGAAGCAACTGACAAGTTCGTCCCAGTCCAAAAGGAAACAACTAAAATGCAGACGAGGAACCCCTGGTTTAATCTGAGATGTAAGCTAGCAAAGCAACTAAGTGCAAGGGCATGGAGAAACTGTTGAAATAATATGACACTAGAGAGCGGAGAAATGTTTCATAATGCCAGGAATGAATACGTCAGGGTGAGAAGAGGCGCAGAAAGCCCATATGAAACTTACATAGCAATTAAAGCAAAGACTCGACCTAAATTACTGCACAGCCACATCAGAAGGAAAACAACGGCGAAAAAGAGGTTATGAAACTGAGGTTGGGGCAGACAGATTCACTACAAACGACAAGGAAGTGTGTGAGGAACTCAATAAGAAATTCCAGGAGGTTTTCACATTAGAGGAAGGAGAAGTTCCAGAGATAAGAGAGGGAATAGGTAACCAGGCACCGTTAGAGGACCTTGGGATTATCAGTGGGGAGGTGAGGAGGCTTTTGCTAGACCCAGATGGAATCTCATTTTGGATATTAAAGGAAGGTGCAGAAGCACTGCACCTGCCACTCTCCATAGTGTATAACAAATCACTGGTAACAGGGGAGCTGCCAAAAAATTCGAAGACTGCTAATGTAGTCCCGATATACAAAAAAGGGGGATAGGCAGGAGGCACTAAACTACAAGCCAGTGTCCTTAATTTGCATACCATGCAAGTTTATGGAAAAGTGTGCAAAAAAGCTAATGGAACATCTGGAGTGAAAGAACTTTGTAACATCAGCATGGGTTCAGGGATTGCAAATCATGCCTCACAGGATTCATTGAATTCTACGACCAGGCAACACAAGTCAGGCAAAAAAAGAGACGGATGGGCAGACTGGGTATTTTTGGATTGCAAGAAAGTCTTAAAAACAGTACCACACAAGAGACTAGTGTACAAGCTGGAGATGCATGCAGGAGAGAAAGGGAAGGTACTTCAATGGATTAGGGAGTACCTAAGCAACAGAAGACAGCGAGTTACAATGCGGGGCGAGATCTCACATAGGCGAAGTGTCACCAGTGGAATCCCGCAGGGTTCAGTCCTTGGACCTATACTGTTTCTGATATATGTGAATGATCTCCCAGAGGGAATAGGCTCGTTCCTCTCAATGATTACTGATGATGCAAAAATTATGAGGATGATTAAGTCAGAGGAAGACGAGGCTACAAGATGATTTAGAATGACTGAATGAATGGTCCAACAAATGGCTACTACAGTTCAACCCGAGCAAATGTAAGGTAATGAAACTAGGCATTGGAAACAGAAGGCCAGACACAGGATACCGAATGAGAGATGAAATCATCCATGAAACGGACGGAGAGAAAGATCTAGGAGTTTATATCACTCCTGAAGCCCACATAATAAGAACATGGGCGGCGTATGCGAGGCTGGCTAACATCGGAACTGCATTCAAGAACCTGTGTAAGGAATCATTCAGAACCTTGTATACCTCATATGTAAGACCAATTATGGCTTATGCGGCCCCAGCATGGAGCCCGTACCTTGTCAGGCACAAGACGAAGCTGGAAAAAGTTCAAAGGTATGCCACTAGGCTAGTCCCAGAACTAAGAGGCGCGAGTTACGAGGAAAGGCTGCATGAAATGAACCTAACGTCGCTGGAAGATAGGAGAGCTTGATGAGACATGATCACTACCTACAAAATTCGAAGAGGAATCGACAGGGTAGATAAAGATAAATTGTTTAACTCGGGGGGGGGGGGGTACTGGAACGAGGGGACACAGGTGGAAACCGAGTACCCAAATGAGTCACAGGGACGTTAGAAAGAACTTTTTCAGTGTCAGAGTAAGTTAAGAGGTGGAATGCACTTGGCAGTGATGTAGTGGAGGCTGACTACATACACAGTTACAAACGTAGATATGATAGAGCCCTCAGGAATCTGTACATCAGTTGATTGACAGTTGAGAGGCGGGACCAAAGAGCTTAACCCCCGCAAGCACAGCTAGGCGAGTACAACTAGGCGAGTACAGGGGCAAGTTCTTGATTAAAATAAACTTTATAAAATAAATAAACGTAAAAATAAAAAAATATATCTTCGTCAATAAATTCAGAGCTGCAAACTCTCGGGACTCTTAAAAAAAAAAACATTCCCGAAAATACTGCTTAACTTTATTATGATGATTAAAAGTAAACAAACATGTAATAGTAGACTTCCTATAAATATTTAATTTGAAACTCCTTTTGACTATGAATCATGAAGTCCAAAAAAGAAAACATTATTCTCTTCATTCTCACTTGTGAATTTAATTGAAGGAACTGACGAAGTTTCTTCATTAAGAAACTGTTTGGTCACGGTTATCCGACGACGGACTCAAAATAGAGTTGGACCTAAACCAAACCAAGTTAGGGGAGAGAATCCTGGGTAAGAGTCGTTTCAAAGAACTCCATATACAGATTACTCGGAGCAGGGGAGAAGGGATTGCCCGTCGTCATATCATATTTGTTGAAAACCAATTTAAACTAAAATAATCGTTTTTTTACGCAAAATTTAATTCAACAATGGTTAACAAATAACGCTAAATTATATATGGGAAGTTCATCTTGCAAGAAAGCTAACAAATCATCTAGCGGAACTTTAGCTGTCATGTAAAAACTTACGTGTTGAAAATCATAATTAAAATTATTATGGAAAGCTTGTTAACCAAGTCGCCATTGTTTGTTTCGTGTGAGATGGAAATTAAAACCTATTACGGGGGTTTAGATATGGACAAGTCATTTGAAGACCTTACTTGACCCAGAACCCACTCAATAACTGGTCCTGCTCGATTATTGGATTTATGGATTTTAATAAGACCATATATGTAAGGTAAGGTAGGGGAATAAGACCATACATGAAGGTAAGGAAGGAAAGTAAGACAATACAGGTAAGGAAGGGGAATAAGACCATACATTTAATTAAGGAGAATAAGTTCATACATGTAAAGTAAGGAAGGGGAATAAGACCATACATGTAAGGTAAGGAAAGGGGGAAACAACCCGAAGACCTATAAATCAACTCTTTATCATTCTTAAAAAAAAAGGTTTTAATGGTTTTGTTGAGACGCGCGATCAATGTTTCAATAAGATTTATATTAGCAGGTAATTAAGTGTATCTATTTTCCAATAGCAACTCCATTATTATCGACATAGTTACCCTTATTCCCGATGGCCATTGCATTGGAGACATCAGCCTTGGTAGTATGTAATGAGTTATCTGATATTTTTGAATGCTTTAATAATTTAATGCCCGATTGATCAATTAAAGACGGAGCTGTTAAGTAAATGATCAAACCCTCGAGTATCATCAGCTGTCTATACTTTTCAAGATTGCAGAAGCCTTTGGCAATATTAACAGAATTAGCCTTCACATTGGAAGTGGACAAATTGAAGCCTAATGCTTCAGCCTAATAAGTCTTGTCATTATCAAGATGTCTCTCAGAGGGGTAAATAATAAAATCCAGGTTGGAATGTTTCTCTCATTCAATTTGCCAAATAGGCCTATTCTATTTAAATTAGGTATTAAAATTGCATCACATTATCTCTTCCAAATCTCTGGTAGCTCCCCCTTTTCTACCGAGATGTAAACTGTTACTATGAGTTTACAGAGTTACGCTGCTGCTTCTTTGGTATCCTGGTGAGATCTTGCCAGAGGCTGCCATGGCACTCTGTTCCACGAGAAACTTTACTTCTTACGGGACAACTTCTTACGTCGCTCTTACAATACGCACCTGAGCCTTACAAGGATCAGGCGAGTACACACTGCGTGTTGATTACTATATTGTGACTAGGACGGAGCCTTACCCTTCCATTACTTGTTCCTGACATTTATTCCAATTACTCACTACTCATTGGGTGAATAAGCGTTTCTTCGTATCCCAGTGACTCGTCGAGACTCTAGGATTGTAAGGAAACATTTGCTTGGCTTAAGAGAAGTGAGTAATGATGCGAGTAACGAGGGAGAGAAGGAGGCAATCGAGACTGCTCTCTCAGATAGTTTCTAAGTTAGATATCATAGAAATCCTGAAGATTGGAGTCAGTGAATTGATAGCTGGACAGCGGGGCCCAAGAACCGTGGTCCGTCGTCTCACGCACAATTAGATTCGAGTGTTTGGGTTCAAGTAACAGATGAATTCACCTCCCATGAGAGATGACACACACCAGTGGCTCTCCAAGATTCC
The DNA here is from genome assembly GCF_040958095.1 of Procambarus clarkii. Classification (NCBI taxonomy): domain Eukaryota; kingdom Metazoa; phylum Arthropoda; class Malacostraca; order Decapoda; family Cambaridae; genus Procambarus; species Procambarus clarkii. Next base: position 14,606,547 of record NC_091201.1, read on the forward strand.
TCTCAACATTTCTCACCCAAACCGCATTTTAGTCTCGGTATTCTCATAAGGAGAGTAGAACAATTAATCTTAATTGTTTCCATTAATGAGAAATAAATGAGAAATATAAATTTTACAAGAAGAGTAAGTAATTATCAAAGAAGGCACCAAGCCGTCTATACGTAGCACCATTTTACATGAAGAAATACTTGGTATTAGGCGAGAAAAAAAGGTAAGAGTGCTAGGTTTAGTTAAAAATCCACCTTCTCATGGTAAATCCTATTTAATCCACCAGGGAACAGCGAAAATCCTCATGTTCCTCATTTTCCTGCAGTGTTGAATACGAGAATCGCGTTAACTGTTTGCTAATCCTTAAGTGCTAGCTCTCGCTCCAGCGCTCGCTCGTTACTGCCTTCCTGTTATACTCTGCTGCTCGCCGGGTGGCCCGAGTGTGTACTCACCTAGTCGTACTCACCTAGCCTAGTGGGACTTACTAGTTGTGCTTGTGGAGGTTCAGCTTAGGATCTTTGGTCTCGCCTCTCAATTGTCAATCAATATATGTAGATTCTAGAGCCTACTTGGCTCTATCATATCAACATTTGAAACTGTATGGAGTCAGCCTCCACCACATCACTGCTTAAAACATTCCATTTGTTTACTACTCAGACACTGAAGAAAATTATATTATTTCTATGGCTCATTTGGGTACTAAGTTTCCACCTGTGTCCCCCCTTGTCTTGTGGTGATCTTTGCAAGTGTTGAGCATGTCACGCCTTACTACTCTAGCTTCCAGGAACGCGATGTTTAGCTCCCGTAGCTTTTCCTGGTAGCTCATACCTCAATTCTGGAACTAGTCTTGTGGTATACCTCTAAATCTTCTCTAACATTGACTTTTGTTTAACTAGGCATGTTCTTCAGTCTGGAGCTGCATACTACTGAATTTATCTGGCGTAAGTGGTATACAAGGTCCTGAACCTTGTATACCACTTACGCCAGATATGTGTGTGTATATTCACCTAGTTCACCTAGTTGTGTTTGCCTGGGCTGAGCTCTGCTCTTTCGGTCCGCCTCTCAACTGTCAAACAATCATCCGTTACTAATTACTACTAATTTTTCACTCTTACACAACCCCAGGAAGCAGCCCGTAACAGCTATCTATCTCCCTGGTATCTATTTACTGCTTGGTAACAATCATCAGGGTGAAAGAAACTCTGCCCATTTGTGTTTCCGCCGGCACTGGTAATCTAGCCCCGGACCTCACCACTACGTATTCTAGGTGCTGTTCATTCGGCCATCAGCGCTCCCTTGTGTGTGTGTGTGTGTGTGAGTGTATGTGTATTCACCTAGTTGGGTTTGCGGGGGTCGAGCTTTGCTCTTTCGGCCCGCCTCACAACTGTCAATCAACTGTTTACTAACTACATTTTTTCCCCCACACCACACACACACACACCAGGAAGCAGCCCGTGACAGCTGACTAACTCCCAGGTACCTATTTACTGCTAGGTAACAGGGACATTCAGGGTGAAAGAAACTTTGCCCATTTGTTTCTGCCTGGCGAGGGAATCGAACCCGCGCCTCAGAATTACGAGTCCTGCGCGCTATCCCCCAGGCCCCCCTGTGTGTGTGTTGTGTGTGTTTTACGGCCGGCTTGAGTCAGTTACTGGGGTCTCTCTCCTGAATAGGCCTTAGAGCCTCTTCTATGATCCCACCATAAGTCAATGGTAAGTTATCAAGAACTGGTGGTGGGAAGTAACTGCGCAAAGAATGATGGGGTTAACTAGACTAAATAACACCTTAACCAATATATTCTGCTGTATATCTATACACAAGTACACAGTGTCTCTTCCGCACAGGACACTTAATATATCTGCAGTGTTCAAATCCCTGCGAGTTCACTTATCAAATATACGTCGTCCCCGTTCAATGGTAATTACCGGCGAGTTCACCTTCCTCAACATGGGGCCAGTCCACACACCATATCGTCACGATGCCCCAATACCCCCAACCCGTTCTCGCAAATTCGTAAAGTCAATATTGACTTATTAACTACGTGTATAGGTGATATACTAAACATAATAGATACCCTTAAAAAGATTCATAGAAAACACCGACCTTACCTAACCTTGTTAGTATCTTAAGATAAGTATCATATTGCTTCGTAATTACAATTATTACTTAACCTATACCTATTATAGGTTAGGTAATAATTGTAATTACGAAGCAATAAGATGCTTATCTTAAGATACTAACAAGGTTAGGTAAGGTCGGTGTTTTCTATGAATCTTTTTAAGGGTATCTATTATGTTAAGTATGTCACCTATGCACATATTTAATAAGTCAATATTGACTTATTAAATTTGCGAGAACGGGTTGCAACCCCACATCTGCTCACCAGAAACACCCTGGCAGAGGGTTTCAGCAACACGCTGACGGGGGGTCACAAATAATACATCCAGGGGTCTCCACTAACACCGTGCAAGAAGTATCCAGCAACCACTCTGGCAGTACTTCCCAACAGACGGCTAGTACTGTCGTCCTGTAACTACTCTTGGCCAAATCCCGAGTACGTCAGTCCACACAATACTACACAAGTACAACAGCCAACGCGCTGTGTACTACCAACAGGTCAGTTGTACTGACAGGAACAATTCAGGAGTCCTGGACTACCCAAAGTGAACTGCCTGCCACAGCGCAATAGACTCACCACGTCACCTCTGTGGACATAATAGTCATTAGCTTGACAGAGAGCATACAAGGAGAATATTGGATAGCACTCTTTCACCGGAGTACTGAAAATGTAATCGGATGCACATTTTAGATGGCATTGATATCGTTACTTCACTCACCAGAGGTCATCATCATAGACCTCACCTCCTAACTGAGGTACGAACAGGAGCCTTTCACAGATGACGTTGAACTTGCCACACCTCCGTCAACAGATGTTGTCTGCGTCTCACCTACTGCCTGGGAGTTGGGGTGCAGGTCTATAGATGGCGTCGATATCGCTACTCCTCACTCCAGCAACGAAGTTGATATTGTAACTACTCACCTGATTGTGCTTGCGGGGGTTGAGCTTTGTCTCTTTGATCCCATCTCTCAACTGTCAATCAACTGGTGTACAGATTCCTGAGCCTACTGGGCTCTATCATTTGAAACTTTGTATGGAGTCAGCCTCCACCACATCACTTCCTAGTGCATTCCCTCTATTAACTACTCTGAGTGTTTGTGTGTTTATGTGTGTGCTCAGTTGTACTGTTGGAATTACATCCACTCCCAATCTTTATCTTTCTGATTCCCGTAGTTACCTTCCTAGGGCCAGATTCACGAAGCAGTTACGCTAGCACTTACGAATGTGTACATCTTTCCTCAATCTTTGAGGGGCTTTGATTACATTTATTACACAGTTTACAAGCATGAAAACTTCCCAATCAACTGTTGTTATTGTTATAAACAGCTCCCTGGTACTATGGAGCTCATTAAATGTTTAATAATTGTCAACAGCCGCCAAAGATTGAGAAAAGATATACACGTTCGTAAGTACTTGCGTAACTGCTTCGTGAATCTGGGCCTTGGTAACTTCAGAATGCAGATGCCTCCTGGTCTCTTTTCTCTTTCTTCAGTCTTTAAATATTGACACTTACGAGCTCATTCCCACGGTTTGGTCATTTAACGTAGTTACGAAATGAAAAGATTCAAGTACACAGCCAAAGTAATGTGTTCTCGACTCAAGTCCATTACATCCAGCGGTCGACCCCTCAGACGCATTTACAAATTTTTACATGCTGTTCACTCAAAACGGGAATTTTCTCATATATAAATTAATATTATAATATATTAGCATATTGTGTATATATATAGGCATAGGTTAGGTTAGGTTAGGTGTTTTGGTTCTGTTGGCGATTATTTGTCTTTATAGTACGTGGGTGAAGCATTTACAGCGTTGTAATTCGAACAAAATTCGTCAGTGAAGCCCTTGTTTCGGAAGTGTTCGAACGTCAGCCGCTGTGAGTCGTGTGTAAACGGATTTTCACTCATAAACAAGGGGTTTGGCGGGTGCATGAATTCACTTTTGGGTCTTTGTTTGCAGGACGGGCTGGCCAAAGTTAATGGGGCGGAGGATCCCTGCTTGTTTCAGTCCTCCAGCTCGAAACTGTTTCTCTGAATTTGACTCTTTGGTTTCTGTCTTTCAGGTACTCCCTTACTAGAAGAGCGTTTTCCCAGTTATCAAAGACCATTTTTTCATCCTGTACAAGAGCCTTTCACGAGGAACATTATCAAATGCTTTTTGACAGTCGAGGAAAATGCCGTCTACCCAACATCTTTTTCCGTGATTATTATTCCAGTAAAATTTTCCTAAAACTTAATGAAGTGTCAGACACGACTTTTCCTTTCTAAATAAATGCTGCCACTTCGTTAAATTCATTGCGGTATCCAGATGCTCCAACATTCTTAGCCTGATTACTTTCTCAATCTCATTACAGAGATTACTTCCACGTTACACTGGTCTGCAACTTAGTGCCTCTTGCCTGTCTCCTTTTTTTAATATTGCGACTACAGTTGACTTCTTTCCAAAATTCTAGATTTCCTATCTCGAGTGTTTTACTGACCATTACAGACAGTAATACATTACTGTATTACACTTTTGTAATACACACCATTACAATGGTGATGAAGCACCTCTGCAGCCTCCTGCAGTAACACTGGTGAGATTAAGTCTGGTCCCATTTATTGCATTTTGTTCCTCCGGTTTTGTTTAGCTCTTTTACAGGGCCTGTCATCTAGTGTGTCTTCCAGCCTACCATCGTGTAACCTTGGTCTCCACCTTGGTTGTGTTGGAAAGACCTCTTGAAATCCTTAGGTTGGGTTCCTCACATACCTCCTTGTGTTTCGTCAGAATTTTCTCTTATCTCCTCAACCAGAAAACATGGTCTCTTACTGTTGTTTTTTTCGCTATATATTGCTATAGAACCACCCTGTTCTCTCAAATAATGCATCGTATTATGGCATCAAAATTACAATGGACAAAACATGATACATTATGAAACATTCACATGTTCTATGGGTGGGTCGCTCAGTTAGAGTAGGTTCATGTGTTTTAGTGCACCATTTTGTGTCCGTTGAGCAAATAGAAAAGCTATAATTGGTTCAGCCATAAAGTTGTTTCCAAACTGCCCCTGAACTTCACTCCTTGTGGAAGTTGTGGAAGCCACCTCCATTCACAACTTTAAGGAAAGGGTTGAGAAAGATAGTGATTGTTAGAACTGAGAAGTTATAAAGCAATGGGTACAACAAGGATAGTAGGCAGGGCATAAAGAGTTGACTCTGGTATGATGGTGTGGCCCTCATGGTCGGTCACACTGTTTATGTAACCTGAAACACACTTAATATATTTTAACAAGTGTTTCTTTATGTTAATAGAATTTTATTAAACCACACAAAGTCCACACTTATGTAAAGCGACTTATTTTACTCAGCCTGTACACCGAAGTTGTTGTTGTTGTTGATTTAGGGACGACGACGATCGTGGGATCGGTGTGGCCTTGGCGTACCCGTGAAGGGTTAGTCACGAAGCCGAATGGCGAAATGAATGTCGTTTATCAGCGGGAAGTAATGTGCCTCGCGGCCAAGACACACTGATGCACAGACGATTGGGGAGCTCCAGGAGTCCCTCAGGGTGACAAGCACCGGCATCGCCCGACACAGAGAACACTGGGTACCAAAACCAAAAATTCAGTCCCCAATTAAAACGCAAGTCAACCAGTTCCCTCTGGCAGAGCAGAAGCCAGCCGCCCACCACGACTGAGGGCACACCAGGAGCCCACCAAGACCCACCAACTCCTGGCACCTTTCGGCCAAGCCGGCGCCAGACACCGTCACCCGCCCAGAGAACCAGCCAGAAAACGTTCAAAATCTATCAATAATCCTATGACCCAAGGCGGTATGTCCGCCAGCAAAACCCAAAATCGCGAAATAGATCGTGATCCAGCGACTCCCAGGGGGAGATAGCGTCCAGACGTCCTCTTGTCGTCAAGGCTGAACCAGGAGTTCACCTGTGGAGTGTCTCTTTTGTTGTTATGTTGTGACGCTGGTGGCGGCGTCGGCCCACAACGTGTATCCATCAGAGCAGGTATGATGGGCCACTAGGGTTATAAATATCGACTGTTTACTCCTGTTTACCAGATTTATTTGGTTAAATAGTTAATTATTGATTACATAGATATATTTTAGAGTATTACAATGACATGTTTATAACTATTGCATTTAATTAATTTATGTGGGGAATTTCCTGGCAGCTATTCTCTTTATTAAATTGACTTTAATAAGATAATTTTCTAAGTGAGTAAGTAATTAAGTGAGTGAACTGTATGTACTGATTCAGCTGCCTGAAATTATCTCACACAAATCGGGGGGACAATTTGCAACTTAAACCACTTTGAGATGGCTCCTTCTTAAACCACAAATTGTTTACCTTATAAATATAAATACATCATACCACATATGGTGGTCTAATCTACTATTATTATGGCAATGATTAATTAATAATTATGAGCTCTACTTTCACAGTATAGAACAAAAAAAATTGCTTAGCTCTTCCTGTAGAAGGAGCCTGCTAAGGCTGTGTAATTGTTGCATCAAAGATGGGTGTGGCCCTGTGCCTCTGAGTGCCACGTAATGGCGGCTGTGGGGGGCCTACAAGACTTGGCATACAGCTAGGTAATATTTGTGTAAGGCCCAACTGTCTGCTCAGCTTCTTGCTACTCCAAATCACAATTACCTGCCGAGTTCAAAGAATTAATAATGTTTCTCTAAACATATAAATACAGGTAAGACATGGAATATGTGGATGATAAATGGTGTAAACGTATTCTTGTTGTGTTCTTCATGCAAATAACCGGCTACCTATCTATATTAAAATATGCATCTATTTAAAACAGAATACTGGCAGTCGGATACTTTAATTGCTGTAGTTGTTGAGAGGCTGTGTTGCTGTAGTTGTTGAGAGGCTGTGTTGCTGTAGTTGTTGAGAGGCTGTGTTGCTGTAGTTGTTGAGAGGCTGTGTTGCTGTAGTTGTTGAGAGGCTGTGTTGCTGGTTGTTGACAAGTAATCTGGGTGTCTAACGATTAATCAGCTTCTATGGAGCTCTACAGCTTGTTGTTGTTGATGTGATGTGTAAGTGACGTTGCTCCCTTGAATGTTTTGGTGCTTCTACTTCTAAACTTAATTTTACAGGTAACAAGGAAGTCAAGCTATATTTTGGTGTTAGTAATTATATTCAGTCTAACTGAACACTTTTTTATTAAATTGAAACACTAGACTGTTGTATAAACAGAATTTAGGATAATGTAAATACGTGTCGTCGATGACGCCACGGAATCACCCATTTTCTATTCTTTAAGGGGATACTTTGTTATTATGTGTGTCGGATTTCCGACACTAATCCTGGTAAGGAACCGTTACAGATGCCTCCCTGTGTAATGCATCACAAATCGGTTGATATCTGCTGATTCTGCAATCCCTCTGTTCACAGTGGGCTTGCCTGGTCTAGACTTGGTCCATGTGGTCTCTCATAGACTATGTACCTTTTAATTCTATGTAAGACCATTATAGATCTGCAGTTAGGGAAGTTGCCATGGAAGTGGCTACTTCTCAGGAAACAGCCAAATTAACTAGCCAGCTGAAAGAGTGGAAAAGAGCAGTAGTAATAGGGGGACCAGAGAGAGAGAGAGAGAGAGAGAGAGAGAGAGAGAGAGAGAGAGAGAGAGAGAGAGTGCATGTGTGTCTGTGTACTCACCTAATTGTACTCACCTAATTGTGCTTGTGGGGGTTGAGCTCTGGTTCTTTGGTCCCGCCTCTCAACTGTCAATCAACTGGTGTACAAGTTCCTGCGCCTACTGGGCTACAATAGCTACACTTGAAGCTGTGTATGGAGTCAGCCTTCACCACATCACTTCCTAATGCATTTCATTTGTCTACAACTCTGACATCGAAAAAATTCTTTTCTAATGTCTCTATGGCTCATTTGGTCACTCAATTTATTTCCACCTGTGGAAATGTTTGTGCTGTTCCCCCATGTAGTGAATTTCAATGCGTCTTCACATCCATGGTCAACACATTTCCCATGTCTTCATCAGACGACTCGTTCAAACGCCCAGCTAATACACGGATTGCTGCGGTGGAGCACTTCATGTTAATGTCCCTGGACTGAGTACCAGCGAGTTAATGTCCCTGGACTGAGCACGAGCGAGTTAATGTCCCTGGACTGAGTACCAGCGAGTTAATGTCCCTGGACTGAGCACGAGCGAGTTAATGTCCCTGGACTCAATACCAGGGAGTTGTGGTTTACAATAAGCTGACCACCACAGGTGGGTATACACTCTGGGTATCAGAGAGTTGTGGTTGATAACAAGCTCACGGCTGGCTTTACTATTATAATCTTTTTGGGTAAAATGACCTGCTAATCTGTTAACTACTAGACTACTACATTAAGAGACGCCTGACAGCAGCGTGGACAGCGCTTCGGATTTGTAGTCCTGAGGTTCCGGGTTCGATCCCCGGTGGAGGCGGAGACAAATGGGCAAAATGTTTATTTCACCCTGATGCCCCCTGTTACCTAGCAGTAAATAGGTACCTGGGAGTTAGACAGCTGCTACGGGCTGCTTCCTGGGGTGTGTTACAAAAAGGAGGCCTGGTCGAGGACCGGGCCGCGGGGATGCTAAGCCCCGAAATCATCTCAAGATAACCTCAAGATAGTGTACCAGGTACCTAGTGGGTGAACAAGGGCCATCCGTTGAGGATTGATGACCAGTCAATTCCTAGCAGAGGGCTCGGTCCCGGACAAAATTACTCACTGTTACACACACATTGATCACCTCCCTGTTACACAAACACACATTGCGGGTGAGTATCTGGTCGAAGAAGAGTTAAAGTACTCAAGGGAGTGACCTGAAAACAAAAGGCCGGCATTCAGTGAGGGAAACTGTAGAGATAACAAAATTCCTAACAGATATATAATGGGAAACAGAGCTCTAGGGAAAGACATGATGGAATACATCACGCAGAAATGTAAGGAGGCAGCAGGCACGTTTATCCTGGTCCAAAAGGAAAAAAATTAAATGCAGATGAGTAACCCATGGTTTAATATAAAATTTGAGCTAGCACCTAAGTAAAACTATAAAAACTATAAAACTATAAAAATTAATCGATAAAAGAGAAACTATAAAAATAACTGGACCCTTGAAAGCAGAGAAGGATACCAGAAAGCCAGAAATGAATACGTCAAGGTGAGAAGAGAGGCAAAAGGGCAATACGAAAACGACATAGCAAGCAAGGCAAAGACTCAACCTAAATTACTATACAGCCACATAAGGAGAAAAACAAGAGTGAAGGAACAGGTAATGAAAGTGAGAATAGGGGGCAGACAGATTCAATACAAACGATAAGGAAGTATGCGAGGAACTCAATAAGAAATTCCTGGGGGTCGTCATATTAGAGCAAGGATAAGTTCCAGAGATGAGGCAAGGAATAGTTAACCAAGCACCACTAGAGGAGTTTGGGATCACCAGTGGGGATATAAGGAAGCTTTTGCTAGAGTTGGATGTGACAAAGGCTATAGGCCCAGATGGAATATAACGAGGGATACGAAAGGAAGGAGTAGAAGCATTGCGCCTGCCACTCTCCATAATGTATAAGAAATCACTGGTAAGAGGTAAATTGCCAAAAATTTGGAAGACGGCAAATGTAGTATGGATATACAAGAAAAGGGATAGACAGGAGGCACTGAACTATTGGCCCATGTCCCTAACTTGCATACCATGCAAGTTGATGTAGAAGATTGTGCGAAAAAGCTAGTGGAACATCTGTAGCGAAGAAACTTCGCTACAGTTCGCTGTAGCCTGTACGAACTTCGCTGAAGCCACCACCAGACCATTAACCAGATGTGTCAATTAATCGGAGTCTGGACCGATTAATCAATCATTAAATCCTTGGGGCTTGATCCCCAAATTACTTAAAAAAGGGGGGGAAAGAATCTACGTTAAGTGTAGGAATTATTGCAAACAAAGAGATATATGATCTCTTATACTTTGTTAGGCTTCCGGCCCAACTAAAACTCAGACTCGTGGAGACCACGTGACAAGGACATCCTTATGACAGAGTCGTTCAGAGTGAAGACTAGGTCAAGTCTGGCTGGTTCATCGTTTCCTCTCATCCTAGTGGACTCCCTGACATGTTGGCTTAGAAAGGTTCTTGTCGCCACCTCCATTAGTTTGGCTCTCCATGTATCCTCTCCTCCATGCGGTTCCTTGTTCTCCCAGTCTATCCTTCCGGGATTGAAGTCTCGCATAATGAGCAGATGTGATATATTTCTACAGGCAGCAGAGGCTGTCTTCTCAATTGTAGTGTTAACTGCTGTGTTGTTGTTGTCATACTCTTGCCTGGGCCTTCTGTAATTTGGTGGAGGGTTCAATATCACTGCTACTACTACTTTTGGTTCTCCCATTGTCATGGTGCCTGTGATGTAGTCTTTGAATCCCTCGCAGCCCAGGATGACCATCTCCTTGAAACTCCATTCCCATCTCATTAGTAGGGCTACTCCAATTCCTCCCCTTCCCTCTCTCTCTTTCCTTATTACAGTGTAGTCCTGGGGAAACACCGCATTCGTTATGATTGCTGAGAATTTTGTTTCAGTGAGTCCGAATACATCTGGGTTCCATTCTTGTGCTCTTCCCCTTAGTTCACTTGCCTTGCTTGTGATCCCATCTGTTCGAGTACATCACCCTGAAACTGACTCTCTTCTGTCCATTCACAGATCTTATTGCTTCCCCTTCTGTCAAACCTGCTTCAGGGAAAGCAGGTTTCTCTGTTTTCCCTGAAGCAGGGAAACAGGGAGGGACTGGGATGGAATGGCTTACACCTGGTTGATACCTGGTTGATGGGGTTATGGAAGTTCTTCTACTCCCCAAGCCTGGCCCGAGGCCAAGCTTGATTTGTGAGAGTTTGGTCCACTAGGCTGTTGCTTGGAGCGGCCCACAGGCCCAAATACCCATCACAGCCCAGTTGGTCCGGCACTCCTTGGAGGAAACAATCTAGTTTCCTCTTGAAGATATCCACGGTTGTTCCAGCAATAAATCGTATGCTTGCTGGGAGGGTGTTGAGCAACCGTGGACCTCTGATGTTTGTACAGTGTTCTCTGATTGTGCCTTTGGCACCCCTGCTCTTCACTGGTTCTATTCTGCATTTTCTTCCATATCGTTCACTCTAGTACGTTGTTATTTTACGGTGTAGATTTGGTACTTGGCCCTCCAGTATCTTCCATGTGTATATTATTTGATATCTCTCTCGTCTTCTTTCTAGTGAGTACATTTGGAGGGCTTTGAGACGATGCCAATAATTTCGGTGCTTTTTCGCGTCTATGCGTGCCGTATATGTTCTCTGTATTCCCTCTATTTCAGCAATCTCTCCTGCTCTGAAGGGGGAAGTGAGTACTGAGCAGTACTCAAGATGGGACAAGTGACAAGTGACAAGTACTCTTCGAGTTACAAGTGACTTGAAGAGTACAACCATTGTGATGGGATCCCTGGATTTGAAAGTTCTCGTAATCCATCCAATCATTTTTCTGGCTGACGCAATATTTGCTTGGTTATGCTCCATAAACGTTAGGTCGTCAGACATCATTGTTCCCAAATCCTTTACATGCTGCTTTCCTACTATGGGCACATTTGATTGTGTTTTGTACTCTGTATTATGTTTAAGGTCCTCATTTTTACCGTACCTAAGTACCTGGAATTTATCACCGTTAAGCATCATGTTACTTTCTGTTGCTCAGTCAAAAACTTTATTAATATCAGCTTGATGTTTTTTTCAATATCTTCAGCCGAGGTAATTTTCATACTGATTTTTGTGTCATCTGCAAAGCATGATTCGAAGCTGTGACTTGAATTTTTGTCTATATCTGATATGAGAATAAAGAGAAGCAACAGTGCAAGGACTGTACAGAGCTTTTAACTGCACTTGGACTCGGTTTTATATGGTTCACTGTTACTCGCTGAGTCTTGTTTGACAGAAAACTGAGTATCCAGCGTCCTACTTTACCGGTTTTTCCCATTGACTTCATTTTGTGTGCTATTACTCCATGGTCACATTTATCGAAAGCCTTTGCGAAGTCCGTGTATATCACATCAGCATTCTGTTTTTCTTCTAATGCCTCATTGACTTTGTCGTAGTTCTCAAGTAGCTGTGAGAGGCACGATCTTCCCGCTCGAAATACATGTTGGCCTGGGTTGTGAAGGTCGTTGGTCTCCATGAAATTGGTGACCTGACTTCTAATCACACTCAAATACTTTTATTATGTGGGACGTAAGTACAACTGATCTATAATTCTTTGCCAATGTTTTGCTTCCTCCTTTCTGTAGAGGGGTTATGTCTGCTACTTTAAGTGCATCTGGTATCTCCCCTGTGACCAAGCTCTTCCTCCACACTATACTGAGTGCCTGTGCTACTGGCACTTTGCATTTCTTTATATTTATTGAATTCCATGAATCTGGACCCGGGGCCGAGTATGTCTTCTTACTGCCTTTTTAGGATTTCACTAATTTCTGTCATCCTCCGTGTATGAATTTCACTTGTACGAATAGGTCCAATACTGGCAGTGGTTTTTGCTTTTGATTTTGCGTATGTGAAGAAGTATTTTGGATTTTTCTTTATTTCCTGAATTGCTTTCTGTTCTAACCGCCTTTCTACAGATTGATATGAGTGTTTCAATTTCCGCTCGATTTTTTCAATCTCTCTATTTAAATTATTCCTTCTTTGACAGGGAAAGTCGTGTCTGCTTAAGCATTTCCGTTATTTGTTTCCTTCTTTTATAGTGTTGTTTGGTTCTCTTTCTACGTTGGATCTCTTTCTGTCTTTCCTCAAAGGAACATGTTTCAGACAGACTTGATCCGCTTCCGAAGTCAGTTTTTCTATTCCTTCTGTAGGACTTGTATTACTTAGAACAGTTTCCAATGGAATGTTTGTAAGTTCCCTGTTTATTTTTTCCCAGTCTATCCTTTTATTATTTAAATTGAATTTACTAAATAACCCCTCTCGTTTGGTCAACGGTTTAGGTCTATTCTGAGTATTGATGGTTCTTTGCACTTCAATGAGCTTGTGATCTGAGTATGTGGTATCTGATAGCGTCATGTCCCTGATAATGTCTTCATTATTCGTAAAGACAAGTTGTAGAATATTTTCATTTCTCGTTGGCTCTGATATCTGCTGGTTGAGTGAAGTGTCACAGAATCTAAGTAGTTCTCTAATCTATGGTTAGTTAGTTCCCGATAAATTTCCTGTTGTAATATTATTATTTGCAATTCTCCATCTGATACTAGGCAAGTTGAAGTCACTTAGGAAGACAATATCAGGTATCGGGTTTTCCAAATTATCAAGGCTATTCTCTATTTTGCTTATCTGTTCTGTTAATTCCTCGTTCATTGCATCTAGCGGTTTGAATATTAAAATAATCACTAAGTTTATTTTTTATATTTTTAATCCCATTACCTCTGCCACCTCATTTGTAACGTTAAGGAGCTCCGAGCATACAAGGTCTTCCCTAATATACAGACCCACTCCTCCATGTGACCTAATTTTCCTATCATACCTGTATAGGTCATATCCTGGAATCCAGATCTCACTGTCCAACAATTCCCCTGCATGGGTTTCTGTGAAAGCTCCAAATACTGCACTTAACTCCGTGAGGAGGCCCTCCTGCATGGGTTTCTGTGAAAGCTCCAAATACTGCACTTAACTCCGTGAGGAGGCCCTTTATGAACTGTACTTTGTTGTTTGTTCTTGTTTTTAGTCCTTGTATGTTGGCAAAGATGAATGAGGTTACTCTATTGGGAATGGTTAGACAGGGAGTCTTTTTCGGCAAGCCCATTATGCTTGAACATGTTGAGTTTTTTCTGACCAGTGCTGATTGTTGTTGAGCAGTTGCCTGTTGTAGTTGTGGTTCCCTTTTGGTGTGTAATTGTATCTGTAATTCTGGTATGCAAGTGGGTCTGGCATCCAGTTCCATACACTCTCCATGCTCCTTCTTTTGAATTCTCTTTCGGTTTGGTATAAAATTTTTATCGAGTTTCCTCCAAATTCATTATCCTGCTTGCCACTCTTTATGTAGCGTTCTGTGCTCTTCGCGTGAAAGTGTGGGCAGCTGAGGTCATAGCATTTTCTGTCCACCAGTGAGGTTTGGCACATGTCAGGATGGAAAAACCTACATATTGATCCAAATCGACACACACCTTTCCTAAGCATATTTAAAAAAAATGGATGTTGGTAACTGCATTCTAATCCTTTTTTATTACCAGCATATGTATGTCTGCATATGGCCTTTGCATAAAATTTGTATAAGTCTGACCTTGTGGTCTGACTCGCTCTATCGGGGACCATTGTAGTGTCTGTACCTATCGAGCTGTCAGTGCTGTCTGCTACACTTTCTAGTTTACTGTCATCTACATCCGGGCCTACTGAGTCAGAGTTTACAGCTTCCTGAGTTTCTGCTTCAGTTTCATCCCTGACTATAGCCTCCGCCTCTGGTTTATTAGAATTATTGTCGTTCCTTTCCCACTCTTTCTGGATGGCTGGTAGGCTTTCAATGAACGATGTTTTCCGTTCATGCGTCATGTTATCTAGAAGGTTTTCCAGGATATTCCAAGCTGGCCGGTCATTTTTACACACCCAGAGCAAGTGGCCAGCTCTCAGTGCCGTGGTGTTACTCACTCCTGTACAAGCCGAATGAAATCTATTCTTACAGATATAACATTCAATTCCCGTCGCCTTCGACTTTAAGGAGTTGTTACAGTGGCCGCAAATTTGTTTGTTTACTCCCATTTTGCCTTGTTTTGTTGTATATATCTATATATTTATAATATTATATGTATACCGTATATTTGTAATAGTGTATATGCTTATTTGTTCTACTGTATTGGCAGTACTTATCGCACAGTCGAGGATGAGGGTCCCAGAGGCTGTACAACTGACACGTTGTTGTCGCAGGCCGCCTTCTGGATCCGTCAGTTGCCAGTTACTTGAGTTAAAACACTGATATATTAATTTGCCTGTATTACCATAAGGGATTTTCTGCTTTACTTCCGACTTGCAATGGTATTCACTTTCTCTATTATTAATTTCTCGATCCACATTCCCCTATGACACTTGTTGGAAACCAATTTGCTAGTAAGTACACACACGGTGGGCACACAGGACGTGGGTCTATGGGATGGGGCTCTGGCACCACGAGTTTGACTCCACACGAAATTCACTTGTTATTTCCTTTAAACACCAAAATCGCATGGCAATCACGGTCGTATATAGTTTAATATGTTGAGACGCACTTTATGAGATATCTGACTGTGTTTAGTTCCTGTATCACTGAAATATCCCTAGATATATATTGACTTCACTGAGCTCGTGCTCACGTGTGCATCCCCTCCCCGCCCCAAACAACAACATCTATGGTCCCCCAGGTCCTCCTATGACCCTTAAGAGAGCATTAAGGGGTAAACAGGGACTGGTCCAGTGGACAGGAGAGACAAGGACAAAAATGAAGTTAATGAGATCCTTAAAGGGCTAAAGATGGAGAGGGCTGACCAAAATATTGAGAAGGTTTTCAGGATCGAACGGTACAACAAGGACAGAAACCGACTGATAAAGGTGATATTCACAAGCGTGAGATCAAAAGAGGACTTGTTAGCAAGGAAGAGAAGACTAGCAAATGTACAGAAGTTCAAAAGAGTAATCCTACAGAGGAATATGACAAGGGACGAGAGAAGGAGGGCAGCAGCCACGAGGCGGGAGGGCAGGGAGAGAGAAAGGAATCATGGAGCCACAACCCTGAGCCCTACAATCTGAGAGGGGAGTGGGGAACCTGCCACAAGCAGCTCATCAGACGCAGTGAGAGAAGCACCTCACCCATCCTCCATCCAATAGATGCTCTACCTGCCCCAACCCCTGGTGCCCAAGGTGCCCATCTTGGGTACCCTCCCCCTGGTCCCCCTCCCCAGGATCTCCCTTCTCCCCCAACCCCAAGCTCTCCATTCTCCCCCCCCCCCACCAAACTCTCCAGTATCCCCCACCCGCCTGACCCCACCCTTCTCCCCCACTCTCCTAAGCCCTCTCTTCTTCCTCAACTCCCTCAGCACTTCTCCCCCCCCCAAGCCTTCCTCCCTGTTATGCCCCCCCCTGAGCCTCCATCCCTTCAAACCCTCCCTCCTCCCCCCCCCCAATTCTCCCCTTCTCCCACATTCCACAAAGCCTCCCACTCTCACCCAAGCCTCCCCCTTTCTCCCCCCCCCCTGCAAGTTCCTTTTCTCCCCCAACCCCCTCGCGCCCTCCCCCCCCCCTACACCTCCCTCCCCGTACAGGATCATCCCAGCCCCTGCACAACCCAAATCCCCCAGGTCCCCCTTCATAGGGGGGACCTGGGGGACCATAGATGTTGTTGTTTGGGGCGGGGAGGGGATGCACACGTGAGCACGAGCTCAGTGAAGTCAATATATATCTAGGGATATTTCAGTGATACAGGAACTAAACACAGTCAGATATCTCATAAAGTGCGTCTCAACATATTAAACTATATACGACCGTGATTGCCATGCGATTTTGGTGTTTAAAGGAAATAACAAGTGAATTTCGTGTGGAGTCAAACTCGTGGTGCCAGAGCCCCATCCCATAGACCCACGTCCTGTGTGCCCACCGTGTGTGTACTTACTAGCAAATTGGTTTCCAACAAGTGTCATAGGGGAATGTGGATCGAGAAATTAATAATAGAGAAAGTGAATACCATTGCAAGTCGGAAGTAAAGCAGAAAATCCCTTATGGTAATACAGGCAAATTAATATATCAGTGTTTTAACTCAAGTAACTGGCAACTGACGGATCCAGAAGGCGGCCTGCGACAACAACGTGTCAGTTGTACAGCCTCTGGGACCCTCATCCTCGACTGTGCGATAAGTACTGCCAATACAGTAGAACAAATAAGCATATACACTATTACAAATATACGGTATACATATAATATTATAAATATATAGATATATACAACAAAACAAGGCAAAATGGGAGTAAACAAACAAATTTGCGACCACTGTAACAACTCCTTAAAGTCGAAGGCGACGGGAATTGAATGTTATATCTGTAAGAATAGATTTCATTCGGCTTGAACAGGAGTGAGTAACACCACGGCACTGAGAGCTGGCCACTTGCTCTGGGTGTGTAAAAATGACCGGCCAGCTTGGAATATCCTGGAAAACCTTCTAGATAACATGACGCATGAACGGAAAACATCGTTCACTGAAAGCCTACCAGCCATCCAGAAAGAGTGGGAAAGGAACGACAATAATTCTAATAAACCAGAGGCGGAGGCTATAGTCAGGGATGAAACTGAAACAGAAACTCAGGAAGCTGTAAACTCTGACTCAGTAGGCCCGGATGTAGATGACAGTAAACTAGAAAGTGTAGCAGACAGCACTGACAGCTCGATAGGTACAGACACTACAATGGTCCCCGATAGAGCGAGTCAGACCACAAGGTCAGACTTATGCAAATTTTATGCAAAGACCATATGCAGACATACATATGCTGGTAATAAAAAAGGATTAGAATGCAGTTACCAACATCCAATTTTTTTTTTAAATATGCTTAGGAAAGGTGTGTGTCGATTTGGATCAATATGTAGGTTTTTCCATCCTGACATGTGCCAAACCTCACTGGTGGACAGAAAATGCTATGACCTCAGCTGCCCACACTTTCACGCGAAGAGCACAGAACGCTACATAAAGAGTGGCAAGCAGGATAATGATTTTGGAGGAAACTCGATAAAATTTTTATACCAAACCGAAAGAGAATTCAAAAGAAGGAGCATGGAGAGTGTATGGAACTGGATGCCAGACCCACTTGCATACCAGAATTACAGATACAATTACACACCAAAAGGGAACCACAACTACAACAGGCAACTGCTCAACAACAATCAGCACTGGTCAGAACAAACTCAATATGTTCAAGCATAATGGGCTTGCCGAAAAAGACTCCCAGTCTAACCATTCCCAATAGAGTAACCTCATTCATCTTTGCCAACATACAAGGACTAAAAACAAGAACAAACAACAAAGTACAGTTCATAAATGGCCTCCTCACGGAGTTATATGCAGTATTTGGAGCTTTCACAGAAACCCATGCAGGGGAATTGTTGGACAGTGAGATCTGGATTCCAGGATATGACCTATACAGGTATGATAGGAAAATTAGGTCACATGGAGGAGTGGGTCTGTATATTAGGGAAGACCTTGTATGCTCGGAGCTCCTTAACGTTACAAATGAGGTGGCAGAGGTAATGGGATTAAAAATATAAAAAATAAACTTAGTGATTATTTTAATATTCAAACCGCTAGATGCAATGAACGAGGAATTAACAGAACAGATAAGCAAAATAGAGAATAGCCTTGATAATTTGGAAAACCCGATACCTGATATTGTCTTCCTATGTGACTTCAACTTGCCTAATATCAGATGGAGATTTGCAAATAATAATATTACACCAGGAAATTTATCGGGACCTAACTAACCATAGATTAGAGAACTACTTAGATTCTGTGACAAATTTTCACTCAACCAGCAGATATCAGAGCCAACGAGAAATAAAAATATTCTACATCTGGTCTTTACGAACAATGAACACATTATCAGGGACATTACGATATCAGATACCACATACTCAGATCACAAGCTCATTGAAGTGTAAAGAACCATCAATACTCAGAATAGACCTAAAACGTTGACCAAACGAGAGGGGTTATTCAGTAAATTCAATTTAAATAATAAAAGGATAGACTGGGAAAAAATAAACAGGGAACTTACAAACATTCCATTGGAAACTGTTCTAAGTAATACAAGTCCTACAGAAGGAATAGAAAAACTGACTTCGGAAGCGGATCAAGTCTGTCTGAAACATGTTCCTTTGAGGAAAGACAGAAAGAGATCCAACGTAGAAAGAGAACGCAAACAACACTATAAAAGAAGGAAAAAAATAACGGAAATGCTTAAGCAGACACGACTTTCCCTGTCAAAGAAGGAATAATTTAAATAGAGAGATTGAAAAAAATCGAGCGGAAATTGAAACACTCATATCAATCTGTAGAAAGGCAGTTAGAACAGAAAGCAATTCAAGAAATAAAGAAAAATCCAAAATACTTCTTCACATATGCAAAATCAAAAGCAAAAACCACTGCCAGTATTGGACCTATTCGTAAAAGTGAAGATTCATACATGGAGGATGACAGAAATTAGTGAAATCCTAAAAAGGCAGTAAGAGGACATACTCGGCCCCGGGTCCAGATTCATGGAATTCAATAATTATAAAGAAATGCAAGTGCCAGTAGCACAGGCACTCAGTATAGTGTGGAGGAAGAGCTTGGTCACGGGGGAGATACCAGATGCACTTAAAGTAGCAGACATAACCCCTCTACAGTAAGTAGGGAGCAAAGCACTGGCAAAGAATTATAGAACAGTTGCACTTACGTCCCACATAATAAAAGTATTTGAGTGTGATTAGGAGTCAGGTCACCAATTTCATGGAGACCAATGACCTTCACAACCCTGGCCAACATGGATTTCGAGCGGGAAGATCGTGCCTCTCACAGCTACTTGAGAACTACGACAAAGTCAATGAGGCATTAGAAGAAAAACAGAATGCTGATGTGATATACATGGACTTCGCAAAGGCTTTCGATAAATGTGACCATGGAGTAATAGCACACAAAATGAAGTCAATGGGAATAACTGGTAAAGTAGGATGCTGGATACTCAGTTTTCTGTCAAACAGGACTCAGTGAGTAACAGTCAACCATATAAAATCGAGTCCAAGAGCAGTTAAAAGCTCTGTACAATCCTTGCACTGTTGTTTTTCTTTATTCTCATATCAGATATAGACAAAAATACAAGTCATAGCTTCGTATCATCCTTTGCAGATGACACAAAAATCAGTATGAAAATTACCTCGGCTGAAGATATTGAAAAAACTTCAAGCTGATATTAATAAAGTTTTCGACTGAGCAACAGAAAATAACATGATGTTTAACGGTGATAAATTCCAGGTACTTAGGTACGGTAAAAATGAGGACCTTAAACATAATACAGAGTACAAAACACAATCAAATGTGCCCATAGTAAGAAAGCAGCATGTAAAGGATTTGGGAATAATGATGTCTGACGACCTAACGTTTAGGGAGCATAACCAAGCAAATATTGCGTCAGTCAGAAAAATGATCGGATGGATTACGAGAACTTTCAAATCCAGGGATCCCATCACAATGGTTGTACTCTTTAAGTCACTTGTGACTTGAAGAGCACTTGTCACTTGTCACTTGTCCCATCTTGAGTACTGCTCAGTACTCACTTCCCCCTTCAGAGCAGAAGAGATTGCTGAAATAGAGGGAATACATAGAACATATACGGCACGCATAGACGCGAAAAAGCACCTAAATTATTGGCATCGTCTCAAAACCCTCCAAATGTACTCACTAGAAAGAAGACGAGAGAGATATCAAATAATATACACGTGGAAGATACTGGAGGGCCAAGTACCAAATCTACACAGTAAAATAACAACTTACTAGAGTGAACGATATGGAAGAAAATGCAGAATAGAACCAGTGAAGAGCAGGGGTGCCAAAGGCACAATCAGAGAACACTGTACAAACATCAGAGGTCCACGGTTGTTAAACACCCTCCCAGCGAGCATAAGAAATTTTGCTGGAACATCCGTGGACATCTTCAAGAGGAAACTAGATTGTTTCCTCCAAGGAGTGCCGGACCAACTGGGCTGTGATGGGTATTTGGGCCTGGGCCGCTCCAAGCAACAGCCTAGTGGACCAAACTCTCACAAATCAAGGTTGGCCTCGGGCCAGGCTTGGGGAGTAGAAGAACTCCCAGAACCCCATCAATCAGGTATCAACCAGGTGTAAGCCATCCCATCCTAGTCCCTCCCTGTTTCCCTGCTTCAGGGGAAGCAGAGAAACCTGCTTTCCCTGAAGCACGTTTGACAGAAGGGGAAGCAATAGGATCTGTGAAGGGACAGAAGAGAGTCAGTTTCAGGGTGATGTACTCGAACAGATGGGATCACAAGCAAGACAAGTGAACTAAGGGAAAGAGCACAAGAATGGAACCCAGATGTATTCGGACTCACTGAAACAAAATTCTCAGCAATCATAACGAATGCAGTGTTTCCCCAGGACTACACTGTAATAAGGAAAGAGAGGGAGGGAAGGGGAGGAAGTGGAGTGGCCCTACTAATGAGAAGGGAATAGAGTTTCAAGGAGATGGTCATCCTGGGCTGCGAGGGATTCAAAGACTACATCACAGGCACCATGACAATGGGAGAACCAAAAGTAGTAGTAGCAGTGATATAGAACCCTCCACCAAATGACAGAAGGCTCAGGCAAGAGTATGACAACAACAACACAGCAGTTAACGCTACAATTAAGAAGGCAGCCTCTACTGCCTGTAGAAATAGATCACATCTGCTCATTATGCGAGACTTCAATCCCAGAAGGATAGACTGGGAGAACAAGGAACCGCATGGAGGAGAGGATACATGGAGAGCCAAACTAATGGAGGTGGCGACAAGTAACTTTCTAAGCCAACATGTCAGGGAGCCCACTAGGATGAGAGGAAACGATGAACCTGCGAGACTTGACCTAATCTTCACTCTGAACGACTCTGACATAAGGGAAATCGGTTTTAAGACCCCAGTAGGAATGAGCGACCTCAGTACACTGGTGTTTGAGTATCTGGTTGAAAAAGGGTTATTGAACTTGAGGAGGGGTACTGAAAACAAAAGGCTGGCATTCCGTAAGGGAAACTATGAGGAGATAAAAAGATTCCTAACAGATATAACATGGGAAACAGAGCTCAGGAGAAAGACGGCCCCTGACATGATGAACTACATCACACAGAAATGCAAGGAGGCAGCAAACAAGTTTGTCCCAGTCCAAAAGGAAGACAAAGAAATGAAGATAAGAAACCCATGGTTTAATCAGAGATGTAGGATAGATAAGCAGCAAAGTAAAAGGACGTGGAGAAACTATAGGAATAACAGGACACTTGAGAGCAGAGAAAGATACCAGAGGGCCAGGAATGAATATGTCAGGATGAGAAGATATACAGAAAGACAATACGAAAATGACATCGCGAGCAAGGCAAAGACTCAACCTAAATTGCTGCACAGCCACATCAGGAGAAGAACAACAGTAAAGGAACAGGAAATGAAATTAAGGATAGGAGCAGAAGGATTCACTACAAACGACAAGGAAGTGTGTGAGGAACTGAATGAGAAATTCCAGGAGGTCTTTATCACGGGCCTGTGTCTTACTGATGTTATCAGTAGTGATACGATTTTGTTGTCATAGAGAGCTATCGAGAATTTGGTGGTGGTGGTCCTTAAAATGTTGTCTAGGGAGTAAGGAAAACAGCCTAGTACACAAGTCACAAATTTATACGTATAAGTCACACAGAAATACATTCAACAAGGCGTTTTCCTCACAACATAAGATCACTATGTATTATAACCTCAAGTGGCTCTAACCATCCCATGGCTCACTGTCCCATACCTGGTACCGTGCACCCAGCCACCACCGTTATCATCCAATGACATATATATTTTAGCCTCTAGGAAACCTGGACTCTTATAAAACCTCTCCAACTTCTGTAATATTACTCTACGCAATCTTGCAACCCTGGTTATAGACAAGGATAGGCTTATCTGACTGTACGGCCGCAGAAAACCCCTCAAATAGCAGGAACGGTCGGCAGCGATACACCTCCCCCTCCAGCCAAGATGGCGTCTCCCTCTCTTGCATCATCGCCCCTTAATACTCTATTCTTTACATATGCTATCAAACACATTAATGATTTTATTTCCTATATTCCCCATGCATACTTTTTGATAGAGTCCACTTTTCCCTTACATAGGCTATTCTAGTTCACATTATTTCTGATCTTCTCCAGCTGAGAAGGCACTACTTTACTGGGCGGAGTATTAATGGTGACTCGCGGCCTCTCTGATCTCAGCTGTGGATTTAGTCTAATAAACACTCTCCACTGTGTCTACCAACATTTTACAACTGAAACCAACCTCCACAGGAGGTAAGGTTCGTAACAGTCTTCACCATAGAGCAAGGAGAAATTCCAGAGATAAGAGAGGGAATAGTTAACCAGGAACCACTGGAAGAGTTTGAGATTACCAGTGGGGAAGTAAGGAAGTTGTTACTAGAGTTGGATGTGACAAAGGCTATAGGCCCAATTGGAATCGCCCCTTGGATACTAATGGAAGGAGCAGAAGCACTGTTCTTGCCACTCTCCATAGTGTATAATAAATCACTGGCAACAGGGGAACTGCCAGAAATTTGGAAAGCAGCTCATGTAGTCCCGATATATAAGAAAGGGGGATAGACAGGAGGCACTGAACTACAGGCCAGTATCCCTAACCTGCATACGATGCAAGCTAATGGAGAAGATTGTGCGAAGAAAGCTAGTGGAACATCTGGAGCGAAGGATGGGAGATGAAGTCCTTCATGAAACGGACTGAGAGAAAGATCTAGGAGTTGATATCACACCAAATCTGTCTCCTGAAACCCACATCAAAGGAATGACAACGGCGCGTATGCAAGGCTAGCTAACATCAACGCTGCCTTCCGGAACCTATGTTAGGAATCATTTAGAACCTTGTATACAACATATGTAAGACCAATCCAGGAGTATTTGGCCCCAGCATGGAGCCTGTACCTTGTCAAGCACAAGGTGAAGCTTGAAAAAGTTCAGAGATGTGCCACTAGACTAGTCCCAGAACTAAGAGGCATGAGTTACGAAGAAAGGCTGTGGGAAATATACCTCACGACACTGGAAGACAGAGGAGTAAGGGGAGACATGATCACTACCTACAAAATTCTCAGAGGA
This sequence comes from Procambarus clarkii, assembly GCF_040958095.1. Taxonomy (NCBI): domain Eukaryota; kingdom Metazoa; phylum Arthropoda; class Malacostraca; order Decapoda; family Cambaridae; genus Procambarus; species Procambarus clarkii. The sequence continues at coordinate 14,630,510 of NC_091201.1, forward strand.
ATTGACACGGTAGAAAATGATGGGTTGGGGTGTGGGGGGTCAAGTGAAGAGGGGACAGGGAGGGTATCGTATGAAGGGGGAGGGAAGACAGGAAGGTTAAGGGGGGAGGGGGGACATGGTGGGAGGAGGGGAGGGGTAGCAGGGTGGGAATGGGGAGGGTGGGGGGAGGGAGATTTGGCTGAGCATTAGAGTGGGGGGCAGGGAGGGTTTGGTGTAGGGGGGGTTCTATGCAGAGGAGGGTGGTGAAGTTGCCCTCTCATCTGGTGTTACTGGGTTGCAGGTTCTGGGTTCACCCCTCACATCTCGGGATCGGGATGTTGTGTTGGGAGCTGTGATTTCCTGGTTTTCTCCTCTCGCCCTGCGCTTCTTCCTTGCTTCTGCCGCCAAGTCTCTCTCCTCCCTCGTCATGTCCTTCTGGAGGAATACCTTTTTGAATTCTCCCACATATTGCAGGTGGCTCTTCTTTGTTAGAATCATCTTCTTTGAGTCCTCGTTAGCAAACACTATCTTTAACCTATGGTCTTGGTCCTTGTTGAACCAGCCTAACTTGAAAACGTTCTCAATGCTATGCTCAGCCCCTTCCATCTCTAGTGCCTTCAGTATTTCATTCACTGCCACTCTGTCCATATCATTCCATTCTGTTCTATTGGAGCCTTCCTGCTCTTCAATACCCACAGCTACCACTGATCTTTTTCTTTCCAGCAGCTGAGTAGTGGAGTGTGCCGCTTCCTGTGAGGTGGCTGCTTTCATGGCTACCTCCATCACTGTGGACATTACTTCCGATTTTTTTTTTTAGCATTTCTGCAAATGTTGCTATTGCAATGGAAGTCCCTTCAAATGTACTTTTTCCACCTTCTCCTTAGATGATTATCTGAGTCTCAGCCTCAGTATTGCTCTCTTTGAGGGGTTTCAATCTCCTCCTTTGCTGCTGTCAGCTCGCTTTGCAGGTTGCTTATTTCATTCGTCATTTCCTACATCTGACTCCAGATATCCCTGTTCCCCTGTTACTTGAAATGCCATGTTTGCACACGTTCCTATTATGCCGTGATAGGGTTTGCCAGAAGGGGGCCAGAGAGAGAGAGAGAGAGAGAGAGAGAGAGAGAGAGAGAGAGAGAGAGAGAGAGAGAGAGAGAGAGAGAGAGAGAGAGAGAGAGAGAGAGAGAGAGAGAGAGAGAGAGAGAGAGAGCGTGAGAGAGAGGGAGTGGAAATAGAGAGAAGGGGACGAGAAAGAGGGTGGGAGAGAGAGAATAAAAGAGGCGAGAGGGCAACCCGCTCTCACACAAGACATTTCATATGTGACTTATTGCTTATAGTCATTATTTGGCTTATTAATAAGTACATATGTGGTATATGCCAAGTTATATTTTGTTTTCAAGGTACAAACTCTTCCTATAGATTGGCTAAACACCAATTTTAATATTAGGAATTTCGTTTTCAGTTTTATTAAACAATAGAGATTTTAAACAAAATTTGACAATATCCTGAGTTATTTTACAATTTATTTAAATATTTTAGTTTTGTTTTATTATTTTTACAAAATTGTAATATCAATATAGGTATAGGTTAAGTACTAATTGTAATTAAGAAGCAATAAGATGCTTATCTTAACATGCTAATAAGGTTAGGTTAGGTCGGTGTTTTCTATTCAGCGTTTCAAGGTAAACTCAAATATTCACAATAAATTAGTATGTCACATATGCACTTATTAATAAGCCAAATATTGACTATAAGCAAGTGCGAGAACGGGTTGGATGGGGGAGATGGGGAGGGGTGTGTGTTAGTGGGAGGGTGTAAGTGGGACTGTCTGAGTTGGAGTATATGAGTGTGAGTGAGTGGTTATATCTTGAGATCTTGAGATGATTTCGGATCTTTTTAGTGTCCCCGCGGCCCGGTCCTCGACCAGGCCTCCACCCCAAGGAAGCAGCCCGTGACAGCTGACTAACACCCAGGTACCAATTTTACTGCTAGGTAACAGGGGCATAGGGTGAAAGAAACTCTGCCCATTGTTTCTCGCCGGCGCCCGGGATCGAACCCGGGACCACAGGATCACAAGTCCAGCGTGCTGTCCGCTCGGCCGACCGGCTTTCTTATTAATTAAGAGTGTGTGTTAAAAAAAGAAGATTAGTTAGTAGTAGTTAGTAACAGTTGATTGATTGACAGTTGAGAGGCGGGCCGAAAGAGCAGAGCTCAACCCCCGCAAGCACAACTACGTGAATACACACACACACACACACACGCTGGTCACTCACTAGTGGTGAGTGCACTAGAGGACTTCAGCCGTGTTGCGTCAGCACGGGACTGTAGTGGTCTTCTGCCTGCGAATGTGTCCCCAGCTTTGGCTGAAACTCTGAGGTGTTGTGGGTTTCGAGATGCGGTTGTGGTTTGTGGGGATCATTAGAGTTAACTTTTGTCTCTCGTGTTACGAGTTCCCAGATAGATAGGTTTTATGTTGGAGGGAGCTGTGATAGCCTGCAACAATGGGGTAGCCTGCATCACTGTGCTAGCCTGCAACATTGTGGTAGCCTGTTACATTGTGGTAGCCTGCAACACTGTGGTACCCTGAAACACTGTGGTACCCTGAAACACTGTGGTTGCCTGCATCACTGTGCTAGCGTGCAACACTGTGGCAGCCTGCAACACTGTCGTAATTATGAAGGCTTATGATAAGCTGAAGCTTGAGAAGGATCAGGGCTCGAGGGTCCTGGAAGCTGTGTTGACGAGGTCTTGGGAGATGAAGGGAAGCCAGAGGTGTCCTAATTGTGCAGGCTTAGGAGCTCTCTCTGCCTCTGTTTCTCTCTCTCTCTCTCTCTCTCTCTCTCTCTCTCTCTCTCTCTCTCTCTCTCTCTCTCTCTCTCTCTCTCTCTCTCTCTCTCTCTCTCTCTCTCTCTCTCTCTCTCTCTCTCTCTCTCTCTCTCTCTCTCTCTCTCTCTCTCTCTCTCTCTCTCTCTCTCTCTCTCTCTCTCTCTCTCTCTCTCTCTCTCTCTCTCTCTCTCTCTCTCTCTCTCTCTCTCTCTCTCTCTCTCTCTCTCTCTCTCTCTCTCTCTCTCTCTCTCTCTCTCTCTCTCTCTCTCTCTCTCTCTCTCTCTCTCTCTCTCTCTCTCTCTCTCTCTCTCTCTCTCTCTCTCTCTCTCTCTCTCTCTCTCTCTCTCTCTCTCTCTCTCTCTCTCTCTCTCTCTCTCTCTCTCTCTCTCTCTCTCTCTCTCTCTCTCTCTCTCTCTCTCTCTCTCTCTCTCTCTCTCTCTCTCTCTCTCTCTCTCTCTCTCTCTCTCTCTCTCTCTCTCTCTCTCTCTCTCTCTCTCTCTCTCTCTCTCTCTCTCTCTCTCTCTCTCTCTCTCTCTCTCTCTCTCTCTCTCTCTCTCTCTCTCTCTCTCTCTCTCTCTCTCTCTCTCTCTCTCTCTCTCTCTCTCTCTCTCTCTCTCTCTCTCTCTCTCTCTCTCTCTCTCTCTCTCTCTCTCTCTCTCTCTCTCTCTCTCTCTCTCTCTCTCTCTCTCTCTCTTCTCTCTCTCTCTCTCTCTCTCTCTCTCTCTCTCTCTCTCTCTCTCTCTCTCTCTCTCTCTCTCTCTCTCTCTCTCTCTCTGTCTCTCTCTCTCTCTCTGTCTCTCTCTCTCTCTCTCTCTCTGTCTCTGTCTCTCTCTCTCTCTCTCTCTCTCTCTCTCTCTCTCTCTCTCTCTCTCTCTCTCTCTCTCTCTCTCTCTCTCTCTCTCTCTCTCTCTCTCTCTCTCTCTCTGTCTCTCTCTCTCTCTCTCTCTCTCTCTGTCTCTCTCTCTCTCTCTCTCTCTCTCTGTCTCTCTCTCTCTCTCTCTCTCTCTCTCTCTCTCTCTCTCTCTCTCTCTCTCTCTCTCTCTCTCTCTCTCTCTCTCTCTCTCTCTCTCTCTCTCTCTCTGTCTCTCTCTCTCTCTCTCTCTCTCTCTCTGTCTCTCTCTCTCTCTCTCTCTCTCTCTCTCTCTCTCTCTCTCTCTGTCTCTCTCTCTCTCTCTCTCTCTCTCTGTCTCTCTCTCTCTCTCTCTCTCTCTCTCTCTCTCTCTCTCTCTCTCTCTCTCTCTCTCTCTCTCTCTTTCTCTCTCAGCTCTCAGAGTGGACAGCTCTTCCGATTCGTAGTTATAGGGTGCCGGTGGAGACGGAAAAGAATGGGCAGAATTTCTTTCACCCTGATGTGTCTGTTCACTTAGCAGTAAATAGGTACCTGGGAGTTTAGACAGCCGCTATGGGCTACTTCATGGGGATGTGCAACAAAAGGAGGCCTGGTCGAGGACCGGGCCGCGGAGACGCTAAGCCCCGAAATCATCTATTGATAACCAAAAGGTAATCTCAAGATTTTATATCTTTTATCCTCCCTCTATCACTTCTTGCTTTCTCTATCTCTCTTTTGAACCCTCTGTATCTTTCTTGTTCCCCCTATATCTTTCTTGTTCCCTCTATATCTTTCTTGTTCCCTCTATATCTTTCTTGTTCCCTCTATATCTTTCTTGTTCCCTCTATATCTTTCTTGTTCCCTCTATATCTTTCTTGTTCCCTCTATATCTTTCTTGTTCCCTCTATATCTTTCTTGTTCCCTCCATATCTTTTTGTTCCCTCTACATCTTTCTTTTTCCCTCTATATATTTCTTGATCCCTCTATATCTTTCTTATTCCCTCTATACATTTCTTGCCCCATATATCTCTCTCTCTTGCTCCGCTATTTTATCTTGCTCATTCTGTATTTTTCTTGCTCCCTCTATTTCAATACTGCTCCCTCTATATTTTTGTTCTCCCTCTATATTTCTTGTTCCCTCTATATCTTTCTTGTTCCCGTTATCTCTCAGTTGCTCTTTCTTTCTCCTATTGCTCCCTCTGTATTTATTCCCTCTTCTCTTCTTGCTGCTATCTCTTTCTTCCTCCAATTCCCTCTGTGTCTCTCCTGCTCCCTCTGTCCCTCTCCTACCCGCTCTGACTCTTTCTTCCTTTCCCATATCTCTCGTGCTATCTCTATCTCTTTCTTGCTCCTTTTCTCTTTGTTGCTCGCTATATCTATCTATCTATTCCTCCCTCTATATATCTCATGTTCTCACTATCTCTCTCATGTTCCCTCTATCTATGTATTGCTCCCCTCTAAATATCTCATCTTCTCACTATCTCTCTCATGTTCCTTCTATCTCTCTATTGGTCCCTCTATATATCTCATGTTCTCACTATCTCTCTCATGTTCCTTTTATCTCTCTATTGGTCCCTCTATATATCTCATGTTCTCACTATCTCACTCATGTTCACTCTATCTCTATCATGTATCCTCTGTAACAGTCAGTTGTTCTGAGGGCTCCCCAAGGCTTGAAGCAGAAGGTTCCCCTGGGGTATTTGCAGCCCTAACGGAAACTCACACTAAGGACTGCCATTATGGTGAAATATGGATTTGGGAGTACAATCTTTTCAGATGTGACAGGAAACGCAGGCTACAGGGTGGGGTCAGCCTCTACACCAAAGACACACTCATCTGTACTGAGCTGCTAAACACCACAAATGATATGGTGGAAGTGCTGATAATCAAAATAGATATCTTAAATGTAGTTATTGTCCTTGTATAAAAGTCGCCGGAGGCAAATCATCAGCAGTTTAAAGACCAACTAATGAAAATAGAACACTGCTTGAAAAACTTCACAAATCCAGCTCCGAACATCATCCTGCTTGGGGACTTCAACCTACGGCACCTGAAATGGAAGCACCTGGCTAATACAGTAATATCAGAACGAATACCAGGAAGTAGCCTAAATGAACAGCCACATGCAAATGACCTGCTACGGATGTGCGACAGGTTTACCTTAAACCAGCAAATAGTAGAACCAACTAGGAAGGAGAACACGCTGGACCTCATTTTCACCAATAATAATAATGAATTGTTCCGGAACATAATGATTAGAAATCCCTGTTACTCAGATCACAACTTAATTGAAGTTCTGACAAGCATGGGGAATAGATCTTCAAAACCAGTCGCGATTCCCGGTGGAGGAGATTTCAGCAAATTCAACGTCAATGATAAACAGCTAAACTGGAAGCAAATACACCAAGACTTTACATAAATAAGCTGGGAAGAACAGCTAGAAAATGCAAACCTGAACCAGTGCCTGGAAAAAAATAAGCTCAGTAGCAGTAGAAATATGCTCAAACCGCATACCCCAACGAAAAAAAAGGAAGAGATGCAGATTGAAACGGGAAAGTTGTTCCACCTATAGGCGAAGAAAACGAATCGCAGAACAACTTGAGACTCATACCCTATCTCAAGAACGGCGAAGAAGGTTAGGCAGAGAAATAGAAACAATTGAACAAATACTACAAAAATCATACAAAACCCAGGATAGGCAAAGAGAGCAGATAGGCGATCAGTGAAATAGAGATAAATCCGAAATGAACAAATCCACAAGGCCCGTGACGAGGATTCGAACCTGGTCGCAGGTTCGAATCCTCGTCACGGCCCTTGTGGATTTGTTCATTTGATGCATCACGTTAGTGTGATCTCTGTGTGTAATAAACCCGAAATATTTTTTCTCCTATGCAAAATTAAGATAAAAGTCCATATCGAGTATCGGGCCCCTGTGAAAGGGAGATGGAACATTCACCGATGACAACAAAGAAATGAGCGAGATACTGAGGAAGCAGTACGACTCTGTTTTCAGTGAGCCACTAAACACACTAAAGAATGATAACCCCGAATGAATTTCTTATGGATATGATACCAACATCAAAACATATATCAGACGTCACTCTATCCCATTGGATTTTGAAGAATCAATAAACAGTATGCCTATGCACTCTGCACCAGGCCCTGATTCTAGAAACTCGATATTCATCAAGAACTGGAAAAATACACTATCGCAGGCCCTTCACATTCTTTGGAGACAACGCCTAGATACTGACGTTATCCCTGTCATACTAAAAACAGCAGACCTCCCCGTCCTTCCTGGTGCTGGTAGTGTCCGTCGTCCCCGTCCTTCCTGGTGCTGGTAGTGTCCGTCGTCCCCGTCCTTCCTGGTGCTGGTAGTGTCCGTCGTCCCCGTCCTTCCTGGTGCTGGTAGTGTCCGTCGTCCCCGTCCTTCCTGGTGCTGGTAGTGTCCGTCGTCCCCGTCCTTCCTGGTGCTGGTAGTGTCCGTCGTCCCCGTCCTTCCTGGTGCTGGTAGTGTCCGTCGTCCCCGTCCTTCCTGGTGCTGGTAGTGTCCGTCGTCCCCGTCCTACCTGGTGCTGGTAGTGTCCGTCGTCCCCGTCCTTCCTGGTGCTGGTAGTGTCCGTCGTCCCCGTCCTTCCTGGTGCTGGTAGTGACCGTCGTCCCCGTCCTTCCTGGTGCTGGTAGTGTCCGTCGTCCCCGTCCTTCCTGGTGCTGGTAGTGACCGTCGTCCCCGTCCTTCCTGGTGTTGGTAGTGTCCGTCGTCCCCGTCCTTCCTGGTGCTGGTAGTGACCGTCGTCCCCGTCCTTCCTGGTGCTGGTAGTGTCCGTCGTCCCCGTCCTACCTGGTGCTGGTAGTGTCCGTCGTCCCCGTCCTACCTGGTGCTGGTAGTGACCGTCGTCCCCGTCCTTCCTGGTGCTGGTAGTGACCGTCGTCCCCGTCCTTCCTGGTGCTGGTAGTGTCCGTCGTCCCCGTCCTACCTGGTGCTGGTCGAGGGCCGACTCGACCAGTTCGCGGAGGTGTTGTATTTTGAGTAACAATTAATACAGTTTATAAAGACTTACACTTGGCAGCTGTGATGGTCACCTGGTGATATACACCGAGGCGTACAAGGGTGACTGTGGCTAAGGCAAAGTGTCCAACGGTAGCAACGGTGTTCCATTGGTAACCCCCAATGGTTACCTTACAATGATTTCGGGACTCAACGTCCCTGCGGCCCGGTCCTCGACCAGGCCTCCGCACCCGGGGCCACTACCATCAGGCCTCGATGGTTGCAGCGTTGCCCGTATGGAATGTTTCATATCTATCTCCCTCATGTTCCCTCACTCATATTCCCTCTATCTTTCATGTTCCCTCTATCTCTCTAATATTCTCTCTCTATCTCTCTCATAGTCCCTCTATCTCATAGTCCCTCTATCTCTCTCATAGTCCCTCTATCTCTCTCATAGTCCCTCTATCTCTCTTATATCCCCTCTATGTCTCATATTTCCTCTATTTCTCTCATATTCCCTCTATCTCTCATATTCCCTCTATCTCTCATATTCCCTCTATCTCATGTTCCTCAAATCTTTCTCATGTTCTCTCTATCTCTTTCATGTTCCCCCAATGTCTCTTATGTTCCCTCTATCTCTCTCATGTTCCCTCAATCTCTATCATGTTCCCCCAATCTCTATCATGTTCCCCCAATCTCTCTCATGTTCCTCCAATCTCTCTCATGTTCCCCCAATCTCTCTCATGTTCACCCAAACTCTCTCATGTTCCTCCCTACGTTCCCTGGGACCAGAGCTACCGGGCCTCCACACCCTGGGACTGGCCAGTGCTGCTCTGACGTTCAGAGGGAGAGGATGTGTCTCTTCCTCTCTCAACTTCTTCACACGTTTCGGTCTTCTACTTCTAAACGTTAATTTACTACTCCTACTGTATTCTTTTAATTATAGTGGAGATGTGTATTGACTCTGAAGTGAACAGCATGTGGGTTCGCATGATAAATTAATCCCCACGAAGGTATTTTGGAAGAAATGTGAATATAGATGTGAGGAGAGGCTGATGTGGGAGGCCAGAATCGCTCTCTGAGTCAACACATCATTCAGTGTGTTCACTTATTGCAACTTCAATATTAATAAAGAATTATGTTTAAAGCTTGCAAGCATGAGAAGATCTGGAAAGTGTTGATAACCTGATCTTTATATCTATAGATAAATTCCCTAAACTGCTTATAATATGACTGTTGACTACATATCTTTGGATTAAATGTTTATTAAAAGCTTGAATGACAAATGCGTTTGTGCCAGAAAATTTGGTTAATGTTCATTACGAACAGCAAGACTGAAGCGTAAACCAACTGACGCTTTGCCTTGAAGAACAGCGGCGGTCATAGCACTTGTGTGTGTGTGTGTGTGGGGGGGGGGGTGATGGGATATTCCTGTTATCGATCAATCTCACGTGAACCAGTCTCACAAGTGTAACTACGTGAAGGTGTAACTACGTGAAGGTGTAACTACGTGAAGGTGTAACTACGTGAACCCGAGTCAGTAAGGTGTGTTTAACACGGTCACAGTAAGACAATAGTCTCTTATGATTTAGAACCTGTATAAGTGGTGTTCTTTTAAAACTTAGGAAAATGGTGGAACTCTTAGTACATTGTTATTATAACAAAAGCCAGTGTGCGCACTTCTAAACACACTGCACATACATTGAACACACTGTGAACACACTGTGAACACACTAAGTGCGATGTGGGTAAAGATACTCGCTCGCAGAACACGAAAGAAACGCAATAACAAGGACACGAGGGGCGATCAGAACGCGCTGTTGCTCAGGAAGAACACTACGCATTCAGAAGAGCACCACACATTCAGAAGAAGGACCAGTAGTGAAAACATGTAGAACACCGTCGAAACACAAGGAACACATAGAAACATTCAGTACAAGAAGACACTTTGTAGGTCTTTATGACAAGAACACTGAAGGAACAGCAAAGTGAACAAGAGTGGAACACCCGCTACAGGTAGAACAGTTGTTCACAGTGTTCATCAATGATATGTGGAGGCAGTATCATAGATGACACTCGCAGCGGGGCGACCTGCTGCTACAGGGTTCTGTAGCCGAAGTCGAGCGACTACACCAACATGTTTTGGATCCTAAAGAGACCCAAATTCACTGCCAATTTCTTCAGTAACGTCATCAACAACAACGTCCTGTACAAAGGTGAGTCAGACCCGGACCAGTGTTCAAAGGACCTGTTGAGACCCCTCTTCCCTGACGCCCGAAACTGAATTATATTAAATGATATTAACATCACCATAACATCATGAAAATGATGTTAATAATATTAACTGAGTAATGACAAAAGCCAGAAACAGAGCATAAAAGACCATTTTGGCCTCCCTCATCTCTGACTTAAACCAGACCCAGAACAGAATATTACGTCAGTCGTCCCCTCTCCCACAGCCTTGATGGAGAGGTCTTCAGTAATGTTGTTGGTGGGTTGCGTATTACAGCTGCTATGACTATGGACCCTCACTTAGTGTTCCAACAGTGTTCATGCTCTAGCTCCTCGTAGAGCGTCGCATTTTGACGCATTCTCTAACTAATGCCAAAAATTGTAGTACTAGAAAAAGTTAGTGGCTCGCGAAATTGACATTCTGTCCTGCATTCTGTTTTCAGTCCTCTGATAGATTAGGATAAGAGCACTTAAGTACGACAGTTTCTGAAGTTGGGGAACCTTAGGAGGACGGGCTGTATGCCCTCCATCATGCTCATCCTCCCATGGGGAGGGTTGGTGGATGGGGAGCCGAGAGATGGCTTTGGGAAGCAGAGAGGTTGCTCACTTATGGACATGGGGAGCTGGTGGTGGGAGATGGGCAATGTGAATGGGGTGATTTGATTAGCTGTGGATAAATGGGGGTAGAAAGGGAAGATAATTCTGGTGGTATTCACGGAGGATGTGGACTGGAGGGGAGATATATCTTGGGGATAAATGTGTAGGCCTACGTGGCGTGATAGGGAAATGAGTAAGAGCATTTGAAATATATAAATAAATATATATATATATATATATATATATATATATATATATATATTTATTTATTTATATATATATATATATATATATATATATATATATATATATATATATATATATATATATATATATATATATATATATATATATATATGTCTCATTCAATATGACTGCATATTCAGTATTTACTATCTTCTGGTTTAGGGCTTCTATCCATCTAACTATTTTGCTTTCATGAGGCTTAGCTGAAAGAGGAGTTCTCCAAAAATCATTTTCGTTATTTCAAGGTGAAGAAAAAAGTGAATTACTATAGAATGTATTACACTTATTTATACAATTTGCATAACGTTTCGAACCCCCATGGTTCATTCTCAAGTGAAAAGAAATTACAGAAATCGTTGATTTATACCCATACGGGGTCAGGTGATAAAGGTAAAAACAAGGGGGGATACTTAGGGGGTAAATGGGGGACGAAGCACATAAGAACATAAGAATAAAGGTAACTGCAGAAGGCTTATTGGCCCATGCGAGCTGCCAAATATATATATATATATATATATATATATATATATATATATATATATATATATATATATATATATATATATATATACATATATATATATATATATATATATATATATATATATATATATATATATATATATATATATATATACATATATATATATATATATATATATTATGACGGAAAAAATAGGTGTTATTGCAGTCTTCTCTAGGCAGACTCTAGGCACATAATTAAAAATAAAAGAATTTTTTTTTATACTGCAAGTTGTCTTCACTGTGAGGTTAACTGTAGGAGAAAACATACAGAACAAAAATTTAAAAATACTTTACTTCAATAGAAGTCTTACTTTAAACAAATTACCAAAAAAACATGTTATCAAATATGGCTTTATACAGAGTGTAAAGTGAACAAGATAAACAGACAATTAAATTTACGTTATGGTTAATACTAGAAAATATGGTGCATGTATACTGTGAGTATAGTCAATAGCTCTGTTACCACACCGGGGTAAGTAAGACCGAAAAATTAAGATTAATAATTCTAACACGAATTTTCTCAATATTTCTTATGTTTCTTTTCACTGTTTTCGGCGGCAGTGAAAAGAAACATAAGAAATATTGAGAAAATTCGTGTAAGAATTATTAATCTTACTTTTTCGGTCATATTAATATTTTTTTATAATATTATTATTTATATTTCGGTCATTTATTAATATATGTTTACAAGGAAGACTGCTACCAAAATATACTAATATATATATATATATATATATATATATATATATATATATATATATATATATATATATATATATATATATATATATATATATATGTATACATATATATATATATATGCAAACAAGCCTGAATGGTCCCCAGGACTATATGTGACTGAAAACTCACACCCCAGAAGTGACTCGAACCCATACTCCCAGGAGCAACGCAATTGGTAACTACAGGACGCCTTAATCCGCTTGACCATCACGACCGGACAAAAGATTCTGCTTTGCTCTGATGAAGGCGAATTAGCCGAAAACGCGTTAAGCATTTTCTATTTTTCACATGTGGTTATTCTGCATAATTGGATCAGTGTTTTTGTGATCATTGTTGCATATACATGTATATATATATATATATATATATATATATATATATATATATATATATATATATATATATATATATATATATATATATATATATATATATACAAAAATTCAAAACAAACAAAACAAGATATATATATATATATACCAAAATTCAAAACAAGTCAACAAACAAAACAACATGAATAATTAATGCATGTAAAATTTACTCTAAAATAAAATGAAGTGCAAAACGATAATAATACTAATCAGGTGCTGAGAATACTGGCTTAAGCTGCCACCTCCCTTAGTACACGACAGCCAGGGCTTAGTCTACAAAAGAGAGATGTCAACTTCTAAGAGCACAGAGATATTCTGATGAGTACGGCGTGTGCTGGCCCAGACGTCGACTCAGGTAGGGGGGCGTGAGTGCAGGTGCAGGTGCGGTCGGCGACACACCAGCCAATCAGGAGCAGGCAGGCGGAGAATGGGTAGTTTGCTCGTTGAAGGCGGGCGGAGGAGCCGGCGTGTCGGGTGGTGCAAGGTACGCTTTGCTTCCTGGGCAAAACGTTTGCCGATACTGGTGGACGTATCTTCAATATAGTATCTTGTACTTGTAACATGACGTGAATGATGTAGGGAAGAGCAGGCTCAATCTCTCTTGAAAGAGATTATCGTCACAATATATATACCAGCAGTACCCGGCCACGCCTCAGAAACCTTCTCTGTCCCCCAGTCCTCCCCACCATTCCCCCCTCACCCGTCTTCTCAGCCTCCGAACTATTCCCCACTCCCCCGTCCCCTTGTCCTCCTCACTATTCCCCACTCCACCATCCCCTCTTCCTTCCCACCATGCCCTACTTCCCTGTCCCTTTGTCTTCCCCACCATTCTCCATTACCCCATCCCATCGTCCCCACTATCCCATTCTCCACCCGTACCCTCGTCCTTTCCCACCATTACCCTCTCCCATGTCCCCATCATCCCCACCATTCCCCACTCCCTCGTCTGATGCCTTCCCAAATGGTCTGATGTTCCCAGCAGAAAATTGGGAACATCAAGTGAACTGATGTTTCCATCACTGAAATATAAGAAAAACAGTTAAAAAATAAATGAAAATGTGAAAAAATCTATTCTCATGAAATGAACGGTATGGTAAACAACACAGCTCAATTCTAACGCAATTCACACAAAATAATTAAATCAAAATTAAATAAATCATAATGTATGAAAATCCTATTTATCAATGCAATCAAAAACATTGAAATGGAATTATAACATATTTAGTATAACATGTGTGTTGCAAACATGCAACAGATGGCATTGTTTTCCAAGAAAAGCATAGTTTTACCTGTCACAAGTGTGGCATCTGTATTTATACTTACAAAATGAACTGTATGATAAACAACACAGCTCAATTCCAACACAATGTCACACAAAATATTTAAATAAAAAATGAAATAAATCGAAATCTATGAAAATAAAATTTATCAATGCAATCAGAAACATTGAAATAGAATTCGAGACATATTTATTATAGCGTGCATGTTGCTATTATGTGCAACAGATGGCTCTGTTTTCAAAAAAGCATGTTTTTTCTTGTCACAGGTGAGACATGTATATAGTAGATATATAAAAGGACGCGCCAATTCGAATGCAACGTTGTGTCAAAATTTCAAAGCAATCAGTAAAGAGGTTTCAAAGATTTCCCTTACATGAAAAACTAAGCATGTTTTTTTTTTTTAACCGTCACAGACGTGACATCTATATAGTATGTATATAAAAACCTGCGTGGATGCCAATGGAACGTTGTGTAAAAATTTCAAAGCAATCGGTGAAGAACTTTCGGACATTCTTTAGGGCTTACAGTCCCCATGTGGGCATTAGAAGGCATTGACGACATTGGTTTCCTTCATTAATGCACAACTATATTCTACCCACTTCAAGACTCCGAACCAATATAGAAGCATCAAGAGAAAGTGGTGATGCTATGGGCCAATAGGCCTTTTGCAGTTACTTCCATTCTTATGTTTTTATTCCCATTGGTCCATGTTCTGTCTTGTGTAAATGTCAATCACCTCACCCAAAACTTTTATATCACCTCACACAAATGCGAGTATAAGTATGGATGTGTTTACAGGTTACAGTTGTGTGTGTAAACTAAAGTCTTTGAAAATGTAATAAGTTATCACGAAACGTGTTCAAGTCACGTCAGCCTAGAAATAAAAATGAATTTTGGAGAACTGATTTTTCAATTACCATCGACAGTGAAAAGAAACATGAAATTTTGAGAAAATTTGTGTTAGAACTATTAGTCCTACCTTTTCGGTCATATTTAACAACATATATTTACAAGTGAGACTGCTACCAAAATATAATTATATATATATATATATATATATATATATATATATATATATATATATATATATATATATATATATATATATATATATATATATATATATATATATATATATATATATATATATATACCTAGAAGGGGTACCACCTCTGGTGCAAGTGTAGGGACCCATAGCCTCGGAGAAGAAAATAAAGAGTACTCAGAGAAGACCTTGTGGATCCTCACTGAACACTCTGATATTTTCTTCTCCTACCACCCCTATTCTTTTGGTATGTGTGTATATTTATCTAACTTTATTTGAAAATGTCATTACACATAAAAAGTTACAATATTGATTACATGCAGGGTGCAAGGCTGCTTGTCACAAGTTGTACAGCTAGAATTAGTTACTAGTTAGAATTATATATATATATATATATATATATATATATATATATATATATATATATATATATATATATATATATATATATATATATATATATATATATATATATATATATATATATATATATGCCTATACTTGCATAAACCACAATTGAAGATTAATAATCTTTGGACAACACCCACCAGTGGGACTCGAACCCAGAAAGCACAACTACCTTCCAGTAGCTGCCATAACTAGTATGCTTTAACCCACTACACCATCAGACCCTACAAAAGAAGTAGAGAGTTCGAGATATATATACATCCCAAACATCTCCACTTCCCGAGGGCACCAGATGAGTGTGGGGTCAGTCTGCATTTTTCGTCAAGCCACTGTCAATGTGAGAGAACTCATGTCCAGCTTATAAGCCTATACTTGCATAAACCACAAGTGAAGATTAATAATCTTTGGACAACACCCACCAGTGGGACTCGAACCCAGAAAGCACAACTACCTTCCAGTAGCTGCCATAACTAGTATGCTTTAACCCACTACACCATCAGACCCTACAAAAGAAGTAGAGAGTTCGAGATATATATACATCCCAAACATCTCCACTTCCCGAGGGCACCAGATGAGTGTGGGGTCAGTCTGTATTTTTCGTCAAGCCACTGTCAATGTGAGAGAACTCTTGTCCAGCTTATAAGCCTATTCTTGCATAAACCACAAGTGAAGATTAATAATCTTTGGACAACACCCACCAGTGGGACTCGAACCCAGAAAGCACAACTACCTTCCAGTAGCTGCCATATTCGTATGGCATGCTTTCCTATGCTTTAACCCACTACACCATCAGACCCTACAAAAGAAGTAGAGAGTTCGAGATATATATAGATCCCAAACATCTCCACTTCCCGAGGGCACCAGATGAGTGTGGGGTCAGTCTGCATTTTTCGTCAAGCCACTGTCAATGTGAGAGAACTCGTGTCCAGCTTATAAGCCTATACTTGCATAAACCACAAGTGAAGATTAATAATCTTTGGACAACACCCACCAGTGGGACTCGAACCCAGAAAGCACGACTACCTTCCAGTAGCTGCCATAACTAGTATGCTTTAACCCACTACACCATCAGACCCTACAAAAGAAGTAGAGAGTTCGAGATATATAAACATCCCAAACATCTCCACTTCCCGAGGGCACCAGATGAGTGTGGGGTCAGTCTGCATTTTTCGTCAAGCCACTGTCAATGTGAGAGAACTCGTGTCCAGCTTATAAGCCTATACTTGCATAAACCACAAGTGAAGATTAATAATCTTTGGACAACACCCACCAGTGGGACTCGAACCCAGAAAGCACAACTACCTTCCAGTAGCTGCCATAACTAGTATGCTTTAACCCACTACACCATCAGACCCTACAAAAGAAGTAGAGAGTTCGAGATATATATACCTCCCAAACATCTCCACTTCCCAAGGGCACCAGATGAGTGTGGGGTCAGTCTGTATTTTTCGTCAAATCACTGTCAATGTGAGAGAACTCGTGTCCAGCTTATAAGCCTATACTTGCATAAACCACAAGTGAAGATTAATAATCTTTGGACAACACCCACCAGTGGGACTCGAACCTAGAAAGAACAACTACCTTCCAGTAGCTGCCATATTCGTATGGCATGCTTTCGTATGCTTTAACCCACTACACCATCAGACCCTACAAAAGAAGTAGAGAGTTCGAGATATATATACATCCCAAACATCTCCACTTCCCGAGGGCACCAGATGAGTGTGGGGTCAGTCTGCATTTTTCGTCAAGCCACTGTCAATGTGAGAGAACTCGTGTCCAGCTTATAAGCCTATACTTGCATAAACCACAAGTGAAGATTAATAATCTTTGGACAACACCCACCAGTGGGACTCGAACCCAGAAAGCACAACTACCTTCCAGTAGCTGCCATAACTAGTATGCTTTAACCCACTACACCATCAGACCCTACAAAAGAAGTAGAGAGTTCGAGATATATATACATCCCAAACATCTCCACTTCCCGAGGGCACCAGATGAGTGTGGGGTCAGTCTGCATTTTTCGTCAAGCCACTGTCAATGTGAGAGAACTCGTGTCCAGCTTATAAGCCTATACTTGCATAAACCACAAGTGAAGATTAATAATCTTTGGACAACACCCACCAGTGGGACTCGAACCCAGAAAGCACGACTACCTTCCAGTAGCTGCCATAACTAGTATGCTTTAACCCACTACACCATCAGACCCTACAAAAGAAGTAGAGAGTTCGAGATATATATACATCCCAAACATCTCCACTTCCCGAGGGCACCAGATGAGTGTGGGGTCAGTCTGCATTTTTCGTCAAGCCACTGTCAATGTGAGAGAACTCGTGTCCAGCTTATAAGCCTATACTTGCATAAACCACAAGTGAAGATTAATAATCTTTGGACAACACCCACCAGTGGGACTCGAACCCAGAAAGCACAACTACCTTCCAGTAGCTGCCATAACTAGTATGCTTTAACCCACTACACCATCAGACCCTACAAAAGAAGTAGAGAGTTCGAGATATATATACATCCCAAACATCTTCACTTCCCGAGGGCACCAGATGAGTGTGGGGTCAGTCTGCATTTTTCGTCAAGCCACTGTCAATGTGAGAGAACTCGTGTCCAGCTTATAAGCCTATACTTGCATAAACCACAAGTGAAGATTAATAATCTTTGGTCAACACCCACCAGTGGGACTCGAACCCAGAAAGCACAACTACCTTCCAGTAGCTGCCATAACTAGTATGCTTTAACCCACTACACCATCAGACTCTACAAAAGAAGTAGAGAGTTCGAGATATATATACATCCCAAACATCTCCACTTCCCGAGGGCACCAGATGAGTGTGGGGTCAGTCTGTATTTTTCGTCAAGCCACTGTCAATGTGAGAGAACTCGTGTCCAGCTTATTAGCCTATACTTGCATAAACCACAAGTGAAGATTAATAAACTTTGGACAACACCCACCAGTGGGACTCGAACCCAGAAAGCACAACTACCTTCCAGTAGTTGCCATAACTAGTATGCTTTAACCCACTACACCATCAGACCCTACAAAAGAAGTAGAGAGTTCGAGATATATATACATCCCAAACATCTCCACTTCCCGAGGGCACCAGATGAGTGTGGGGTCAGTCTGCATTTTTCGTCAAGCCACTGTCAATGTGAGAGAACTCGTGTCCAGCTTATAAGCCTTGTTTGGGATGTATATATATCTCGAACTCTCTACTTCTAAGCATACTAGTTATGGCAGCTACTGGAAGGTAGTTGTGCTTTCTGGGTTCGAGTCCCACTGGTGGGTGTTGTCCAAAGATTATATATATATATATATATATATATATATATATATATATATATATATATATATATATATATATATATATATATATATATATATATATATATAATTATATTGCAGTTACTTACATTCTTTCCTTTAACTTACAAAATATTATACCCATTGTTTCGTGTTCTGTCTTGTGTTGAAAGTTTGTTTTCACCTCATCCAAAACTGTTGTAGCATATCACCTCACCCAAATGCAGGTATAAAATCGAAGTTGTTTAAACTCTGTTTAGTTATAGTTGTGCGTGTGTAAACTAAAGTCTTTGAAAATGTAATAAGTTATTACGAAACTCATTCAAGTGTCGCGTTAGACTAGAAATAAAAATGAATTTTGGAGAATTGATTTTTCAGTTACCTTCAACAGTGAAAAGAAATATAAGAAATATTGAGAAAATTCGTGTTAGAATTATTAATCTTACTTTTTCGGTCATAGATAATAATAATAATATATATATATATATGAATATATATATATATATATATATATATATATATATATATATATAATATATATATATATATATATATATATATATATATATATATATATATATATATATATATATATATTATATATATATATATATATATATATATATATATATATATATATATATATATATATATATATATATATATATATATATATATATATATATATATATTATATTATAACATCACCTCTTGTTAAGGTGATGCCATGGGCTTGTCTCATGTGATTCCTGGGGGCACCGGATTGAAGATGACAGGTCAAACGCCTCGTCAGCTTGGTCGACGTCATACCTATGTACTTAGATTGAAGGTTACATCCTTCGTGGGGGCAAGTGTACATGTATACAACGCTTGACTGCTGTAGAGGGTTCTCCGTCGGCTTCGGGCTGTTTTTGATAAGGAGGTCTGAAGTGTTCTTTGTTTTGCAGAATATGATCAGGTCAATATTTTGGTTAGGAGTAATGCCTTTTACTCCTTTACGAATTATTTCCTTCATAACTCTTTCTTCTTTTTTATGTTCACTGTGCATGGTTGATTTGTAATATAATTTTATTGGTGGTGTTGTGGTTTCCGTTCCAGGTTCAGAATTTTACCATCGGTCCTGGTGTCTTCTTATGGCGGTGTTTATTTCCGTCTTGCTATATCCGTTGTTCACCAATACCTGAGTTATTCTTTCAAACTCTCTACTCACGTTGCTCCATTCGGAGCAGTGTGTAAGCGCTCGACGAATATAAGCAGTGAGAACACTGCTTTTGTATCTTTGGGGCACTAACTCTTACCGTTCAGGCATAATCCTATGTTGGTAGGTTTTGTATATACGCTGGTGCTTAAAGAGGTTCCCGTTTTTGTTATTAGTACTTCCAAGAAGGGCAGACTGTTATTTTCACTATTTTTATGTGTAAATTGGAGTACTGACTCTCACTCTCTCTAGATGGCATATTAGATCAATTAGTTCGTCGGAGTCTTTTACTATGACGAATATGTCATCTACATGACGGCAGTATACAGTTGGTTTTTGTCTGCTACTGAAGACTGTCTTCAACGGTTCCCAAATAAAAATTAGCAAATAAAACTCCTAAGGGGGAGCCCATTGCTAATCCGTCTATTTGTAGATACATGTCCCCTTGCGGACTGATGAAAGGGGCTTCTTTTGTATATGCCTCGAGAAGACTTTTCAAGTGTGGCTTGGGTATGTCTAATTTGGGGGTGCTCTCGTCTCTGTATACTGTGTCCAGTATCACCTCTATAGTGGTGTTGACCGGGACGTTGGTGAACAGGGACTCGACGTCCAGGGAAGCAATGATTCCATCGGGCTGTGTAGTTTTGATTAATTCGAGGAAATCTGCTGATGATTGTAGACTATAGTTGCTTGGAGTGTATGGAGTTAGGAGTCCGTTAAGTCTATTTGCCAGGTGATAGGTTGTAGTTGGTATTTGGCTGATTATTGGGCGTAGTGGGTTACCTGGTTTGTGTGTCTTAACATTGCCATAGGTATATCCTAAGCCATAGTCGCTTATATATATACATATATATATATATATATATATATATATATATATATATATATATATATATATATATATATATATATATTGTTACGATAATCTTCAAATATAAGCAGCATATAAGCAGGCCAAATATCTTCAAGAGATATTTGGCCTGCTCTTTCCTATCATCATGTTACTTCAGTTCATCTACAACATCTAGATACTACAAGAAAGTGTATTACATATTTAGTCAAATACGTTTTGCCAGGCGCAAACGTATCAGACACTCACGCTCCTCCTCCCCCCCCCCTCCATCGTCGCCGATCACCAAACTACCATTTCCAGCCAGCCCGCTTCTGATTGGTGAATCGACGTCTGCACCCTGCACCTCTGCACCTCAGCGCCATCTTCCTAGCCGATGTCTGGGCCTGCACCAGCCATTAGAGTTAGAATATCCTGTGCTCTCAAAGCTGACACAACCATCTGATATACGCTCTGTCTATTAGTGGATGTTCTCAGCCAGCGCTTTATTCTCAGCACCTGTTAATTTCAGTTTTGTCTATACCCATTTTAGAGAAACGTCACCACTATTTTATTTTATGGTATTTTTTGACTTTATAATCTTGTTAGTTTGCACTGTACATAGCCAAGGAATTGTCTTTGTTCATAATTTGTTCTCAATTTAATTGAAGTTTCATTGTTCTTTCTATTTGTTTTGCATGTTTTGCTTTTCTTTGCCACAGGACACAACAGCTAAGCAATCATCTTTTTTTTTTTTTAAATGTGATAGGCATTGACACCAGCCATTGGGAGGACTGCCGAACACCATCGACAGTGGAACACCACTGCCACCATCACAATATCTTTTTTCCATCACAATATATATATATACATATATATATAAATATATATATATATATATATATATATATATATATATATATATATATATATATATATATATATATATATATATATATATATATATATATATATGTATGTATATATATATATATATATATATATATATTATTAAATATGACCGAAAAAGTAAGATTAATAATTCTAACACGAATTTTCTCAATCTTTCGTACATTACGCTTCACTGTTGGAGGTAAACCAAAAATCACTTCTCCAAAATTCATTTTTATTTCTAGTCTGACGCGACACGGGCGCGTTTCGTAAAACTTATTACATTTTCAAAGACTTCACAAATACACAACCGATTAGAACGTATCTCTGATTTTATATCTACATTTGAGTGAGGTGGTAGGGGTGATGTGGCATTAACACAAGACAGAACAGGAGGGGATATTAATAGGGTATTAAAAGTATCAACACAAGACAGAACAGAAACAATGGGTATTGAATAGAAGTGTTTGTAGAAAGCCTATTGGTCCATATTTCTTGATGCTTCTATATTGGAGCGGAGTCTTGAGGTGGGTAGAATATAGTTGTGCAATAATTGGCTGTTGATTGCTGGTGTTGACTTCTTGATGTGTAGTGCCTCGCAAACGTCAAGCCGCCTGCTATCGCTGTATCTATCGATGATTTCTGTGTTGTTTACTAGGATTTCTCTGGCGATGGTTTGGTTATGGGAAGAGATTATATGTTCCTTAATGGAGCCCTGTTGCTTATGCATCGTTAAACGCCTAGAAAGAGATGTTGTTGTCTTGCCTATATACTGGGTTTTTTGGAGCTTACAGTCCCCAAGTGGGCATTTGAAGGCATAGACGACGTTAGTCTCTTTTAAAGCGTTCTGTTTTGTGTCTGGAGAGAGACTCTCCAGACACAAAACAGAACGCTTTAAAAGAGACTAACGTCGTCTATGCCTTCAAATGCCCACTTGGGGACTGTAAGCTCCAAAAAACCCAGTATATAGGTAAGACAACAACATCTCTTTCTAGGCGTTTAACGATGCATAAGCAACAGGGCTCCATTAAGGAACATATAATCTCTTCCCATAACCAAACCATCGCCAGAGAAATCCTAGTAAACAACACAGAAATCATCGATAGATACAGCGATAGCAGGCGGCTTGACGTTTGCGAGGCACTACACATCAAGAAGTCAACACCAGCAATCAACAGCCAATTATTGCACAACTATATTCTACCCACCTCAAGACTTCGCTCCAATATAGAAGCATCAAGAAATATGGACCAATAGGCTTTCTACAAACACTTCTATTCAATACCCATTGTTTCTGTTCTGTCTTGTGTTGATACTTTTAATACCCTATTAATATCCCCTCCTGTTCTGTCTTGTGTTAATGCCACATCACCCCTACCACCTCACTCAAATGTAGATATAAAATCAGAGATACGTTCTAATCGGTTGTGTATTTGTGAAGTCTTTGAAAATGTAATAAGTTTTACGAAACGCGCCCGTGTTGCGTCAGACTAGAAATAAAAATGAATTTTGGAGAAGTGATTTTTGATTTACCTCCAACAGTGAAGCGTAATGTACGAAAGATTGAGAAAATTCGTGTTAGAATTATTAATCTTACTTTTTCGGTCATATTTAATAATATATGTCTACAGGAAAGACTGCTACCAAAATATACTAATATATATATATATATATATATATATGTATGTATGTATATATATATATATATATATATATATATATATATATATATATATATATATGGCACAACTCTCCTAAACACGAGAGTGAAGTATACAACTTTAGAACACTTTCCCACCAGGAGACTCGAACCCTAGCCAGCACAGAAGCCTTCCAGCAACTGGCATAACAGGTACGCCTTAACCCTCTCCACCACCTGCTCAGACCCTTAAAAGAGATGGTAATTTCGGAGTATTTAAATACACCAAAGATCACCACCTCCCAAGAGCACTAGAGCAAGTGAGGGGTCATTTAGACGTTAATTTCATCAAGTCCCTGTTAATATGGGAAGACACAGTGTCTATGCTTAAGGCACAACTCTCCTAAACACGAGAGTGAAGTATACAACTTTAGAACACTTTCCCACCAGGAGACTCGAACCCTAGCCAGCACAGAAGCCTTCCAGCAACTGGCATAACAGGTATGCCTTAACCCTCTCCACCACCTGCTCAGACCCTTAAAAGAGATGGTAATTTCGGAGTATTTAAATACACCAAAGATCACCACCTCCCAAGAGCACTAGAGCAAGTGAGGGGTCATTTAGACGTTAATTTCATCAAGTCCCTGTTAATATGGGAAGACACAGTGTCTATGCTTAAGGCACAACTCTCCTAAACACGAGAGTGAAGTATACAACTTTAGAACACTTTCCCACCAGGAGACTCGAACCCTAGCCAGCACAGAAGCCTTCCAGCAACTGGCATAACAGGTACGCCTTAACCCTCTCCACCACCTGCTCAGACCCTTAAAAGAGATGGTAATTTCGGAGTATTTAAATACACCAAAGATCACCACCTCCCAAGAGCACTAGAGCAAGTGAGGGGTCATTTAGACGTTAATTTCATCAAGTCCCTGTTAATATGGGAAGACACAGTGTCTATGCTTAAGGCACAACTCTCCTAAACACGAGAGTGAAGTATACAACTTTAGAACACTTTCCCACCAGGAGACTCGAACCCTAGCCAGCACAGAAGCCTTCCAGCAACTGGCATAACAGGTACGCCTTAACCCTCTCCACCACCTGCTCAGACCCTTAAAAGAGATGGTAATTTCGGAGTATTTAAATACACCAAAGATCACCACCTCCCAAGAGCACTAGAGCAAGTGAGGGGTCATTTAGACGTTAATTTCATCAAGTCCCTGTTAATATGGGAAGACACAGTGTCTATGCTTAAGGCACAACTCTCCTAAACACGAGAGTGAAGTATACAACTTTAGAACACTTTCCCACCAGGAGACTCGAACCCTAGCCAGCACAGAAGCCTTCCAGCAACTGGCATAACAGGTACGCCTTAACCCTCTCCACCACCTGCTCAGACCCTTAAAAGAGATGGTAATTTCGGAGTATTTAAATACACCAAAGATCACCACCTCCCAAGAGCACTAGAGCAAGTGAGGGGTCATTTAGACGTTAATTTCATCAAGTCCCTGTTAATATGGGAAGACACAGTGTCTATGCTTAAGGCACAACTCTCCTAAACACGAGAGTGAAGTATACAACTTTAGAACACTTTCCCACCAGGAGACTCGAACCCTAGCCAGCACAGAAGCCTTCCAGCAACTGGCATAACAGGTACGCCTTAACCCTCTCCACCACCTGCTCAGACCCTTAAAAGAGATGGTAATTTCGGAGTATTTAAATACCACAAAGATCACCACCTCCCAAGAGCACTAGAGCAAGTGAGGGGTCATTTAGACGTTAATTTCATCAAGTCCCTGTTAATATGGGAAGACACAGTGTCTATGCTTAAGGCACAACTCTCCTAAACACGAGAGTGAAGTATACAACTTTAGAACACTTTCCCACCAGGAGACTCGAACCCTAGCCAGCACAGAAGCCTTCCAGCAACTGGCATAACAGGTACGCCTTAACCCTCTCCACCACCTGCTCAGACCCTTAAAAGAGATGGTAATTTCGGAGTATTTAAATACACCAAAGATCACCACCTCCCAAGAGCACTAGAGCAAGTGAGGGGTCATTTAGACGTTAATTTCATCAAGTCCCTGTTAATATGGGAAGACACAGTGTCTATGCTTAAGGCACAACTCTCCTAAACACGAGAGTGAAGTATACAACTTTAGAACACTTTCCCACCAGGAGACTCGAACCCTAGCCAGCACAGAAGCCTTCCAGCAACTGGCATAACAGGTACGCCTTAACCCTCTCCACCACCTGCTCAGACCCTTAAACTCTTCACTCTCGTGTTTAGGAGAGTTGTGCCTTAAGCATAGACACTGTGTCTTCCCATATTAACAGGGACTTGATGAAATTAACGTCTAAATGACCCCTCACTTGCTCTAGTGCTCTTGGGAGGTGGTGATCTTTGGTGTATTTAAATACTCCGAAATTACCATCTCTTTTAAGGGTCTGAGCAGGTGGTGGAGAGGGTTAAGGCGTACCTGTTATGCCAGTTGCTGGAAGGCTTCTGTGCTGGCTAGGGTTCGAGTCTCCTGGTGGGAAAGTGTTCTAAAGTTATATATATATATATATATATATATATATATATATATATATATATATATATATATATATATATATATATATATATATGTATATATATATATATATATATATATATATATATATATATATATGCGAACAAGCACCAGTTGTACATACCAGGTTGTGTCTTCCATATGTACATACATATGTACATACCAGGTACATAACTGGTATGTACATGGTTGTACATACCAGTTGCGTTGCTTCTGGGAGTATGGGTTCGAGTCACTTCTGGGGTGTGAGTTTTCAGTTATATATATATATATATATATATATATATATATATATATATATATATATATATATGTATATATATATATATATATATATATATATATATATATATATATATATATATATATATATATATATATACATATATAGAAGAGAATTTCTGTCAATTTGTCTGTCAGAGGATGGAGGGCAGACGATTGCCCTTAGGCCTAACCCCACTACCATCCTCCAAGTATCTACCTGTATCTACCTCTGGAAACATTACCAAAAATCTATCGCCGAAAACATGCCCAAACATAGCAGCAAGCAAGGTAGGGGTGCCTCTCGCTCTTTATTCATAATACCAAGAAACCTGAATACTGGCAACGCTGTATTCCTCGCCGATGTTGGTAAACACAGCATCCGCTCCTCCTCTCTGCCACTCCCCGCCTTCAACTCAACTCAATACTTAAGGTTTAGAATTCATTCAATCTATGTCTCCCTGTTCAAACTTCAAACCTTTGAGGAGTAACCCATGGCTGCAGAAACTGCACAACCTTGTTTTCGTGCAATTTGAAGCAATTTCGGTTCCCCAAGCCACAGTCACCCAACAACAACAAACTATAGACCACCTTCTAGAATCGTCGACGGATAACAACCAAAATATTCTCAACTTACAAGCTGTTGCAGACTGCTCAATGGATCAAATACTTAAGATCAGGCTGATGAAACCCAATCAGCTCAAAGTGACTTCCTTCAAAAGCTGGAAAAACAAATAAATCTCCTTCAGATTCACCAGGCGGCTTCCGAATATGTCCTAGAGCAGCAACAACTTGATGACTCCCTGGTAATTAGCTCTGCTGATCTACCTGATAAACAACAAGGGGAGAATTGTTGCAAACTAAACCCTGTTGTTATCAAGCAGTGCTACACTAGGAATGGAACGATCATTTTAAAGAAGGAAAGTGCATGGAAAAGATATGAAATAAAGTGTGACCAACAACTACTGGCCTTCTTTAGTGATTGTGGTATATCTGAAAACCTGAACCCGCTCAATGCCAGTACTTAAAATAAGTCTTGAGTGTTAGAGCCTAACCTAACTTAATCTAACCATGTCCAAGGCGCTGTTTCTGCTTTATCGTTTAACTAATGTTCTCTGATCCATATAAGTTCCCTAAGTAATCAGTCAAGTTTCCATGCACTTATGTAAGTATCTACCTCATTATCACTATAGAATTGTACTCTTTAATCTAATCTTACCCTGTACTTTTTAAATTTAAATTTTAATTTAACTTTGATTTATGTTAGTTACTAAAATTAATTATTGAGCTCATTTTGTTTTCTTAAGTTCATACTAATTATAGGTTCAAAGCTAAGCTAAATAAAATTAATTGTCTCTTAGATAATTTTACTTTACGATTATCATTTGCCTCATTATTTTTTGTTATATATTAATCTTGACAGTCCCTACTGATTTTTTGTTTTCTCCACCTAACTTATGTATCCTTCCTGGGTATCTACGGTGTTACGGACCCGGATCCAGCGTCAGAGCACGGAGCAGTGACGACCGCGCCATCTGTGGGTCAGCTCCCGAAACCCCCTCCAAATGGACGAAGACACCTGGTGAGGACGAAGTGTACTGGCCACAAGGGCCAGTTTCCAGTCCTGTGCAGCTCACAACACCGCCGCTGCTGACCTCTGGTGAGGTGGTGCTCAGACAACAGCGCCATCTATGGAGTGGATAGGTGGGCGTTTGGGTCTGAGCCTGTAAGTGAGGTGCTTTTGTGTGTCCCTGTTATTGATGACGTGTCTGCTTACAGAGTCGACCTGGGACTGCTGTGATGGAAGTTGAGTCAGTCTACCCAAGGCAGCCGTCCCCATACCTTGTGCTTTGCTGCAGCAGCTGTGAGTCGCCTCCCGGACGAACATTGTGGTGTTACCCTGCCAGTGAAGTGGCAGTAGACGGATTGTCGTACCCGGGACCGACTACTGGAGATGATTGACCACTGGGGTATTGAGGACAGGAGAGTGATTTGTGGTATTACACGAGGCTCCTGACTAGGGCGCTACCCTAGTATCGCTCGTGGAGTGGCCTGACCAGCGTTGCTGATCCGGAACCTGCCAGCTGTTCTGCTGGACTTGTGGTTGACGGCCCCCACGGCGGTGCCCCAGTGGAACTGTGTTTTGGCTGGCCTGTGTCTGGGGTAGACTCAGCTTGATTGAAGGATTCGTCAAGAAACCACGAAAGCGCCGAGGGCTCGGCACCGAGAGGATCCCGCGTCTTCAGGAGAAGACAACCTTGTATATACTTCCCTTGTGTAGTGTTAATACTCCTTCCCCTGTGTAACTTTTATATATTACTTATTGGTGAAGGTAATTATAATCTTAAGTTTTTGCCTTTCTTTCCCTTCCCCTTTTATTTTACTAGCGTCACGGATCTCATCCCTTGAAAGCCACTACTGGCTTGGGGCTGGATACCCTTCCCTCTAACAACATCAGAGTACGAACCCAGTTGCGACCCGAGAGGGCCGTAACATAATTGGCATCCCCAGCGGGATCCGTCCCCTTGTTAAGTATGTTTGACAGGGGTGGTGAAGTGGCGTAATCCCTGTAAATAATTCCCCCTGTGTGTGACGATTGGGCCGTTATACGCCCTGTGCGGTGCTCAGAGTGACTAAGTGCGATATTGTGCAGTGCGGTGCTCGCTGTGATTAAGCGATTAAGTGCAATATTGTGTAGTGCGGTGCTCGGCGTGATTCAGTGCAATATTGTAGAGCGAAGTGTTCGCTGGGATTCAGTGCAATATTGCGTAGTGTGGTGCCCGAAGTAATTACGTGCAATATTGGCAAGTGAGGCGCCAGGTGTGATAAAGTGCAATATTGACGTAGAACAGTGCTCGGTGCGTTAAGTGCTAACGTGAAAGCGGTGTGTTAAGTGCTAGTTAAGTGTTCCATCTGTGACAATGGCAGAAAAAGCTACCATCGATGATCTGGACGATGTGCAGGCTTTTCTGAACAGAGAGGACTGTCTTGCCAGATTAAAGTATCTGAGCAAACCGGAACTAGTGCTAGTTAGTGCCTACTTGGAGATAAAGATCCGTGCCAGTGATTCCCGTGTGGAGATCTTATCCAAGGTTCACCGGCATTTGAAGGCCGAAGAAAAACAAGAAAGTGAGGCACTAGGTACCAAGGAAAGTGAAGAAGTTGCTTCCACTGAAAAGGAAGAGAAAGGCAGTGACATTGACAGTGATGCAGGTGAGCTGAATATTAGCTTGCTTACAGTCAAAATGCACGCCTTAGAGATAAATCGTGAGATAGAATGGAAGAAATTAGAAATGGAAAGAGAGAGACAACATGAGCTAGAAGTATTACGGTTAGGTGGTCGGAGGCCAACGACGGAAGCCAGCAGTTTCGATCCGGTAAGGAACATCAAAATGGTCCCCAAATTCAACGAGAAGGAAGTTTCAAAGTTCTTCGCAGCCTTCGAGAAAGTCGCTGCCTCTTTGGAGTGGCCAAGGGAGAATTGGGCCATCATGATACAGTCAGTCCTGACTGGGAAGGCCCAAATCGCTTACTCCACGTTATCCCTTGACGACTCCGGCGATTACGACAGGGTGAAGAAAGTGGTGCTCATGGCGTACCGATTGGTACCTGAGGCGTACAGGCAGAAGTTTAGAAACCTGAAGAAGGCCTCAGAGCACACATTCACCGAATTCGCCACTATCAAGGAGCGACTTTTTCAGGAATGGTGTGCCTCTCGGAAGGTGGAGACCAAAGAAGACCTCGAGCAGCTCATACTGCTAGAGGACTTCAAGGATTGTTTGTCTGGGGACCTGAAGACGTACTTAGAGGAACAGCAGGTGGAGACCTTGAGTGCGGCAGCCACCATGGCTGAGGAATACATCCTGACGCATAGGCCTTCTGCTAAGTACGTCCTAAGGCATTACCAACGCCGGTTTGACAGACCTCATGACGAAGAAGAGACCCCCGTCCCACGAAGCGCTAAGAAGACGCCCCCAAGTAGCCCTCGAAGAACTAGTCCTGGCAGTCCGAAACACCGTAGTCCGAGGAGGAATGTGGTGTGCTGGACTTGTGGGCAGAAAGGGCATGTAGTTGCTATGTGCCGAGGCAGAAGAGGTGGCGGCGCACGTAGGGAGGTGATGATGATGAGCTGTGTAACACCACCAGCAGGAAGCCAGTGGTGACGACGCAAGAAGGATCAAGTTTGTTCGCCCTTCACACTTCGAGCGGGTATGTAACGAGTGATCATACTGGTAGATCTGTAGTAGTGCTCAGAGATAGTGAAGCAGCCCAGTCCCTGATCGTGAGAAGCTCGTTACCCGAGGGAGTAAGTGTGGTCGGGAGACAATAGGTTGTCCTGGTTGGGTTTCCTAGGACGCAGTATATCGCCCCCTTAGTGCCGGTACATCTCGACTCGCCTTACTTCAGCGGCACATGTGCGTTGGCAGTAGTCGATACCCTCCCTGTGGCTGGGATTGACGTGGTACTAGCCAACGACTTGGTGACAGATTGGAGCATCAATCTTCCCAAGGTCGCAGACGAGTCAGCCAGAACAGCAAGGTCTGAGGTAACGACGGGCCGTGGTAATGTCCAGGTAAAAACAGACCCGGATTTAAACATGTTTAATTTGTCCTCTCACCCGCAGATCGACAGTATTCTAACAGTGTCTCCTGATTCTTCTCCCGACGAGGAACATGCGGTTACGATAGCAGAGGTAACTGGGCAAGAAGAGAGGCCTTGTGTGCAAGCACCCACGGATACCAACGAGTCTGGAGCGAAGGCAGATGAGTACTTGCGGTATGGCAAGGTACGGCGTTCATTGAACCGGCCAGAGATTCCCCAGACGTCGGAGGTATGTGAGGTATGTGCGAAGGTTCTAGAGCCCTCTTCGATCCAAACCAGGCTAATGGATATAGCCGGTTATGGACATTACAGGCTCAGGAAGCTTATCCCTCAGTTGGCCGCATGTCTCTAAGCGGTGTTTTGTTTTATTCTCGGGTGTGCTCTCGGTAAGGACCAGTGGACGACCCGACAGATGATGGCTCCCTTGAACATCGAGAAGAGGTCCCAGGGATTGGAGACCTGCACAGTGAGTGTTGCAGTTGAAGGGACCTGGAAGGTAATGGTAGATACAGGAGGTACGAGAAATGATAATATGAGTGACTGTTTCCGACAGGTTGACACCCCCCGCGTGATAGCTGAGCCTCAATACAGCGTTATACGGACCGTTGGTCGACCTGACGTTGGCAGAGCGAATGCCATCTTCGTTGTGCAAGCAGCCCTGTTGAAACTAGGTGTAAGCCTAATAGAGGCGTATGCAGTAAGTATTGACTTACCCACTGTCGCTATCACTCTGAATTATCAGACCCCTGTATTCCAGGTTCCTGTCTCCCTGAAGGACCGCCGGACCGGTACCAGAAATGCCGTCTGCGATCAGCCATCATCGGTGCCACGACACCGGGAAGTGTCGCGTCGCCCCAGATTGTGTCTACACCGATCCTTACTCGAGAGATGTGAGATTAAGCCCCTGCTTGACATCGCAGGGGAAGTATGGAAGATTACGTCAGACAGGTCATTGCCTTCTATCGGCAAGTTCCCGTTGTGCCGGAATTGCCCAGTAGAACAGTTCTGTGGACGAGACAGCCTCGCCGTTCTAGTTTACGGTATAAGTGAGTCCATTTGGAGTTGTGTCACCGTACTAATTTGGTTTGTAATTCTCTTTCTAGAAACCCAAACCAAATTCTTTTTGGTGGGGAGGTGTTACGGACCCGGATCCAGCGTCCGAGCACGGAGCAGTGACGACCGCACCATCTGTGGGTCAGCTCCCGAAACCCCCTCCAAATGGACGAAGTGTACTGGCCACAAGGGCCAGTTTCCAGTCCTGTGCAGCTCACAACACCGCCGCTGCTGACCTCTGGTGAGGTGGTGCTCAGACAACTGCGTCATCTATGGAGTGGATAGGTGGGCGTTTGGGTCTGAGCCTGTAAGTGAGGTGCTTTTGTGTGTCCCTGTTATTGATGACGTGTCTGCTTACAGAGTCGACCTGGGACTGCTGTGATGGAAGTTGAGTCAGTCTACCCAAGGCAGCCGTCCCCATACCTTGTGCTTTGCTGCAGCAGCTGTGAGTCGCCTCCCGGACGAACATTGTGGTGTTACCCTGCCAGTGAAGTGGCAGTAGACGGATTGTCGTACCCGGGACCGACTACTGGAGATGATTGACCACTGGGGTATTGAGGACAGGAGAGTGATTTGTGGTATTACACGAGGCTCCTGACTAGGGCGCTACCCTAGTATCGCTCGTGGAGTGGCCTGACCAGCGTTGCTGATATGGAACCTGCCAGCTGTTCTGCTCGACTTGTGGTTGACGGCCCCCACGGCGGTGCCCCAGTGGAACTGTGTTTTGGCTGGCCTGTGTCTGGGGTAGACTCAGCTTGATCGAAGGATTCGTCAAGAGACCACGAAAGCGCCGAGGGCTTGGCACCGAGAGGATCCCGCGTCTTCAGGAGAAGACAACCTTGTATATACTTCCCTTGTATAGTGTTAATACCCCTCCCCCTGTGTAACTTTTATATATTACTTATTGGTGAAGGTAATTATAATCTTAAGTTTTTGCCTTTCTTTCCCTTCCCCTTTTATTTTACTTGCGTCACGGATCTCATCCCTTGAAAGCCACTACTGGCTTGGGGCCGGATACCCTTCCCTCTAACAACATCAGAGTACGAACCCAGTTGCGACCCGAGAGGGCCGTAACATACGGTGATCTTTATTATACTTCTAATTGTTTCTATTGTTTGTGTACCTGCATTTATTGTTGTGTTTTCCTATAATAATTCTCTAATTACAGCAGATTTAGTATTTATGTAAGCATCTACCTCAGTGTTATAGTGAAAATTTACTCATTAATATAATCTTACCCTGTTATTTTTTTTAATTTTAAATTTAATTGTAATATGATTTATACATCATTTATTGTAATTAATTATTGAGCTCATTTTGTTTTCTTAAGTTCATACTAATTATAGATTCACAGCTAAGCTATATAAAATAATTTATCTCTAAGATTATTTTACTTTAAGATTATTATTTGTCTTATTATTTTTGCTATATATTAATCTTGTCATTCTACTGATTTTTTTTTCTTCTCTCTTAACCTACCTTCTGTATCCATCCTGGCTATCCACGGTGATCTTCACTCTACTTCTAATTGTTTCTAGTTTTTGTGTACTTACATTTATTGTTGTGTTTTGCTATTATTACTTTCTATTTCCAGCATATTTAGTATTTACCTGTTCCCGTAATTGTTGTCTTATTGTATCGTGACCCCATTGCATCTACATGCATACTGATATTGATCCTGATCGAAGTCTTCTGTCTCATATCCACACTAATCAGCACAGTGACCATCATTATTGTTGATATTACACAGCAAATCGTGCAAAAAACAAACTCCTAAATAGCACCTGCTTAACAGTTTACAACCAAAATGTTAGATCAGTTGGTAAACATTTTGATGATATAAATGCACTACTCACAGTACTAAGTAATAAATTATCATTCATTGTTTTAACAGAACCCTGGCTAAGTAAAATCCATACCTAACTCAACAACTTAGCTGCTTATAAAGCCATTCTTAATTGCAGGCCTAATAAAAAAAGGAGGTGGCACAGCAATATATTACAAAGATATCTTCATCTGCAGTAGTTTCGTTAGTGATAGAGACGACTATTGTGAATATACCTTTGCCAAGTTCTCCAGTAAATCCCTTAAATCCTCCTTGACTATCGGTGTCATCTATTGATTTCCCAATACCAACATAGCTTCATTCTCAGATAATGTAAGGAGTCTTGTCATAAATAACAATCTCAACAAAAATCATATCATTCTAGGAGGTGATTTCAATATTGACCTGGGTCTACAAAATAACCCTCTAGTTGACTATTTCCATAAGAGCATGTACTCCTGTATGCTAATCCCCACAATCACCAAGCCCACCCGAGTCACTCAAACATCTGCCACTACCTTGGATCACTTATGGACTAATATAACAGCTCCCCTTACATCTGGTATAATCTATGACAGAACAACTGACCACTATCCTACCTTCCTCATAGCAAACATGGACATAACACCATCAGAAAGCAAGAAACTCTCATTCAGGCTACACAGTGAATCAGCTTTAAGCAATCTCTCAAATGCACTTCAGAATATTAACTGGGAATCTGAATTCAATAATACACAGGATATAAACTCATTAACTAACCTCTTTCTCTCCAAAACTCTAAGCCTCTACAACATTCACTGTCCCCTCCTTACCAAACAAGTAACTGACAAAAGAATAAACAATCCGTGGCTCACAAGTGGCATATTCAAATCAATCAACAAAAAACATGAATATGAAATTTTTTTTAGGATTGGACTAGTTACAAAGGAAGTAGTTAAAAGGTACTCATCAGTGCTTACCAGTATCATAAGAAAAGCTAAACTTTCATATTATGAGACTAGATTCAAAGAAACAAAAGGCAACATGAAAAGCACATGGAAAACCATCTCTAATATTCTAGGAACTAAACAACACTCCCACAACCAGATAACACGCTCTAAGGATGGCTATACACCTTCAACTAATTTAGAAATGGCAAATTAATTTAATAGCTTCTTTTCATCGATTGGTGCTAACATCGCCAGTAAAATCCCACAGACTCGGACACATATCTCTCAGGCAGCTATCCTAACTCTCTTCTCCTTTCACCAGTCAGCCCGTCAGATGTTGTGTCCATCATACACTCACTAAAAACCAAGGCTGGGAACATCAGTGAAATTCCATCTATTGTATACAAGAGCGCCTCCCATGCACTTGCGCCACCCATAGCTCTGCTGTTCAACAAATCCATAGAGTGTCATACCTTCCCTGATATCCTTAAAAAAGCAAGAGTAACACCAGTTCATAAAGGAGGCAATCCGGCAAACATAAACAATTAAAGACCAATATCAAACCTACCCACACTATCAAAAATATTTGAAAAAAAAAATCCACAAACAGCTCTTCTCCTACCTCGTAAAATTCGACATACTCAGCCCCTGTCAGTTTGGCTTCCGCTCCCAAAACAGTACCAACGACGCAATTATTAGTCTCCTTGATGTAACTTACTCAGCCCTTGACAAAAATGAGTTTCCGATTGGACTCTTCATTGACCTGAGAAAGGCCTTTGATACTGTTAATCACAAATACCTCTTACGTAAACTCCATCATTATGGAATCCGAGGCCATGCCCTGGACTATATCCAATCCTATCTTAGTGATAGACACCAGTGTGTAGCCATCAGCGATATAACCTCTCCCATTCTACCAATAATCGTTGGAGTGCCACAGGTCAGCATCTTGGGACATCTCCTATTTCTTATATACATCAATGATCTATGTCACCAACATTCTGAAACCTATTTTGTTTGCTGATGGTACTACCCTCATCTACTCTAACCCCAACCCACATACACTAAATAATGTTGTTAATAATGAACTAAAAAAAGTCCACTTATGGATGTCAACCAACAAACTAATACTTAACATAGAAAAGACCTACTACGTCTTATTTGGAAGCAAATCAACAAATGCAATTCAGCTTCAGATAGACAATTTTAACATTAGTAGTAAAAATTATGGAAAGTTTCTTGGCCTATTCGTAGACAAGAGACTCAACTTCTGCACCCACATACAACACATAACTAAGAAAGTCTCTAAAACAGTTGGTATACTCCAAAATCAGATACTATATACCTAACTCTGCTCGCATCTCACTCTATTTTGCACTAATTTATCCCAATCTTAATTATGGTATCTGTGCATGGGGTTCAACCACTGCAAACCACCTCAGGTCCATCATCACCCAGCAAAAATCTGCTATCAGAATAATAACAAATTCTGCTTTCAGACAACACTCAGCCCCCTTGTTTAACTCCCTAAACATGCTAAACATAATCTCATTCCACACATTCTCTTGTGTCAACTACACTTACAAAACCCTGTTCTAAAATGCTAATCCATCTCTGAAACTCTCCCTGGACAGATGTAATAGGACCCATTATCACCACACCAGAAATAAATATCTCTGATATCCCCAGATTCAAACTTAATCTGTGCAAACACTCTATGCAAATAAATGGACCTAGTCTATCGAACTCACTCCCTAATGAATTGAAAAGTTTTTTAACTTTTGCGTCATTCAAAAACAAAACTAAAAAGTACCTAATTTCATCTTCATAGTTTTCTACCTTGTTGCTCTAAAATTGCACTGTATCTAGTGCTACCCAAACTCCCAATCTTCATGTACCCAATCCGAACAACTTTACCATTGTGACCATTGCTGTCTTCTTATATGTGCTTTCAATTTGCTGTATAGTGCCTATAAATCTTCGTTTAAATTACCAATCAAGCTGTCAGTGCAATCAATCAGAGCTTTAATATACCAATGTGCTTTAATATACCTACTAATCTATCTCATTTCATTTATTTTCTTCCTTGCATTGTATCTGTTATCACTTTATTAATTCCGCTAGAATTTACCTATTTAAAATTATCTGTTAGATTAAGGACCTGCCCGAAACGCTGCACGTACTAGTGGCTTTACAAGATTGTAAATACCATGCTATGTATTCTCACAAACCCAATGTAACCTCTTGTATATAAATAAATAAATGAATAAATAAATAAACTAGCCTCATGCAGCTTGGCATGGTGAAATGTGAGTGTATAAGAAGTGTCATGATGATGGTAGTGGTGGGGGAGGGGACAGCTCGGGGTTCTTCATCACCGTGACTGTATTATGTAGCATTGGATTCTATAATAACAACCATCGACTTCTTTGAAGTAAGAAACCTGGGTTTGATTGTCCATAAAGTGATACAAACAAAATTTTAGATATTGGAACAACGTCGGAAACGTACATTTTACATCGAAGACATTGAGAGAATGTCAGTAACGTTCGTTCAACGCCGAGAATGTTTGGTTCAAGGTTTCTCGACCATGTCCTGCCTACAGGGAAAGAAAACGAGAGGAAGGATGGTGTCAGGGAGAGAGAACGGGAGAGTGGGACGGAAGGGCTCGAGTAAAAAGAATGGGGAGGTAGAGAACAAGAGAGAGAGAGAGAGAGAGAGAGAGAGAGAGAGAGAGAGAGAGAGAGAGAGAGAGAGAGAGAGAGAGAGAGAGAGAGAGAGAGAGAGAGAGAGAGAGAGAGAAATAGCCACAGACAAAAACAGTGACCCGGGAACCACCGGAAGCCCAATCTACTAAACAATATTAATGGTTCCCATTTATGCATTCTGTTTAAGGCTTAATATTTTGTATTGGATCAATGTCCTATAATTGTGGTCATCGGTCGCTGCTCTGTATGTGCGGTACTTGTCGCCTGGTGTTTGTGGCAGTCGTCACCCCTGGTGTTTGTGGCAGTCGTCACCCCTGGTGTTTGTGGCAGTCGTCACCCCTGGTGTTTGTGGCAGTCGTCACCCCTGGTGTTTGTGGCAGTCGTCACCCCTGGTGTTTGTGGCACTCGTCACCCCTGGTGTTTGTGGCACTCGTCACCCCTGGTGTTTGTGGCACTCGTCACCCCTGGTGTTTGTGGCACTCCTCACCCCTGGTGTTTGTGGCACTCCTCACCCCTGGTGTTTGTGGCACTCGTCACCCCTGGTGTTTGTGGCACTCCTCACCCCTGGTGTTTGTGGCACTCGTCACCCCTGGTGTTTGTGGCACTCGTCACCCCTGGTGTTTGTGGCACTCGTCACCCCTGGTGTTTGTGGCACTCGTCATCCCTGGTGTTTGTGGCACTCCTTAACCCTGGTGTTTGTGGCATTCCTCACCCATGGTGTTTGTGGCACTCGTCACCCCTGGTGTTTGTGGCACTCCTCACCCCTGGTGTTTGTGGCACTCGTCACCTCTGGTGTTTGTGGCACTCGTCACCCCTGGTGTTTGTGGCACTCGTCACCCCTGGTGTTTGTGGCACTCCTCACCCCTGGTGTTTGTGGCACTCCTCACCCCTGGTGTTTGTGGCACTCGTCACCCCTGGTGTTTGTGGCACTCCTCAACCCTGGTGTTTGTGGCACTCCTCACCCATGGTGTTTGTGGCACTCGTCACCCCTGGTGTTTGTGGCACTCCTCACCCCTGGTGTTTGTGGCACTCGTCACCTCTGGTGTTTGTGGCACTCGTCACCCCTGGTGTTTGTGGCACTCGTCACCCCTGGTGTTTGTGGCACTCCTCACCCCTGGTGTTTGTGGCACTCCTCACCCCTGGTGTTTGTGGCACTCGTCACCTCTGGTGTTTGTGACACTCCTCACCCCTGGTGTTTGTGGCACTCGTCACCCCTGGTGTTTGTGGCACTTGTCACCCCTGGTGTTTGTGGCACTCGTCACCCCTGGTGTTTGTGGCACTCGTCACCCCTGGTGTTTGTGGCACTTCTCACCCCTGGTGTTTGTGGCACTCCTCACCCCCGGTGTTTGTGGCACTCGTCACCCCTGGTGTTTGTGACACTCCCCACCTCTGGTGTTTGTGGCACTCTCCACCTCTGGTGTTTGTGGCACTCCCCACCTCTGGTGTTTGTGGCACTCGTCACCCCTGGTGTTTGTGGCACTCCTCACCCCTGGTGTTTGTGGCACTCCTCACCTCTGGTGTTTGTGGTACTCGTCACCCCTGGTGTTTGTGGCACTCGTCACCCCTGGTGTTTGTGACACTCCCCACCTCTGGTGTTTGTGACACTCCCCACCCCTGGTGTTTGTGACACTCGTCACCCCTGGTGTTTGTGGCACTCGTCACCCCTGGTGTTTGTGGCACTCGTCACCCCTGGTGTTTGTGGCACTCGTCACCCCTGGTGTTTGTGGCACTCGTCACCCCTGGTGTTTGTGGCACTCGTCACCCCTGGTGTTTGTGGCACTCGTCACCCCTGGTGTTTGTGGCACTCCTCACCTCTGGTGTTTGTGGCACTCCTCACCCCTGGTGTTTGTGACACAACATACAGTCACAGACATCCATCATAAACATGGTTCTCCATACAGTGTCTGGGTCCTGTTTGTTTTTGCTTTATATTCTGCAGTCTCTTGTTGTGTGGCGAGACCTTGTCTCCCCTACCATGTGTGTGTGTGTGTGTGTGTGTGTGTGTGTGTGTGTGTGTGTGTACTCACCTAATTGTACTCACCTAATTGTGCTTGCGGGGGTTGAGCTCTGGCTCTTTGGTCCCGCCTCTCAACCGTCAATCAACTGGTGTACAGATTCCTGAGCCTATTGGGCTCTATCATATCTACATTTGAAACTGTGTATGGAGTCAGCCTCCACCACATCACTTCCTAATGCATTCCATTTACTAACTACTCTGACACTGAAAAAGTTCTTTCTAACGTCTCTGTGGCTCATTTGGGTACTCAGCTTCCACCTGTGTCCCCTTGTTCGCGTCCCACCAGTGTTGAATAGTTCATCCTTGTTTACCCGGTCGATTCCCCTGAGGATTTTGTAGGTTGTGATCATGTCCCCCCTTACTCTTCTGTCTTCCAGTGTCGTGAGGTGCATTTCCCGCAGCCTTTCCTCATAACTCATGCCTCTTAGTTCTGGGACTAGTCTAGTAGCATACCTTTGGACTTTTTCCAGCTTCGTCTTGTGCTTGACAAGGTACGGGCTCCATGCTGGGGCCGCATACTCCAGGATTGGTCTTACATATGTGGTGTACAAGATTCTGAATGATTCCTTACACAGGTTCCTGAACGCCGTTCTGATGTTAGCCAGCCTCGCATATGCCGCAGACGTTATTCTCTTTATGTGGGCTTCAGGAGATAGGTTTGGTGTGATATCAACTCCTAGATCTTTCTCTCTGTCTGTTTCATTAAGTACTTCATCTCCTATTCTGTATCCTGTGCCTGGCCTCCTGTTTCCACTGCCTAGTTTCATTACTTTGCATTTACTCGGGTTGAACTTCAACAGCCATTTGTTGGACCATTCACTCAGTCTATCCAGGTCATCTTGTAGCCTCCTACTATCATCCTCTGTTTCAATCCTCCTCATAATTTTTTTTTTTTTGTGTGTGTGTGTGTGTGTGTGTGTGTGTGTGTGAACTCTCCCTGACTATGTGTGTGTGTGTGATCTCCCTCCTACCATGTGTGTGTGTGTGTGTGTGTGAACTCTCCCTGACCATGTGTGTGTGTGAACTCTCCCTGACCATGTGTGTGTGTGTGAACTCTCCCTGACCATGTGTGTGTGTGTGAACTCTCCCTGACCATGTGCGTGTGTGTGAACTCTCCCTGACCATGTGTGTGTGTGAACTCTCCCTGACCATGTGCGTGTGTGTTAACTCTCCCTGACCATGTGCGTGTGTGTGAACTCTACCTGACCATGTGCGTGTGTATGAACTCTCCCTGACCATGTGTGTGTGTGTGAACTCTCCCTGACCATGTGTGTGTGTGTGAACTCTCCCTGACCATGTGTGTGTGTGTGTGTGTGTGTGTGTGTGTGTGTGAACTCTCCCTAACCATGTGTGTGTGTGTGAACTCTCCCGGACCATGTGCGTGTGTGTGAACTCTCCCTGACCATGTGCGTGTGTGTGAACTCTTCCTGACCATGTGTGTGTGTGTGAACTCTCCCTGACTATGTGTGTGTGTGTGTGAACTCTCCCTGACCATGTGTGTGTGTGTGAACTCTCCCTGACTATGTGCGTGTGTGTGAACTCTCCCTGACCATGTGTGTGTATGTGAACTCTCCCTGACCATGTGTGTGTGTGAACTCTCCCTGACTATGTGCGTGTGTGTGATCTCCCTCCTACCATGTGTGTGTGTGAACTCTCCCCTACCATGTGTGTTTGTGTGAACTCTCCCCTACCATGTGTGTGTGTGAACTCGCCCTGATTATGTGCATGTGTGTGAACTCTCCCCTACCATGTGTGTTTGTGTGAACTCTCCCCTACCATGTGTGTGTTAACTCTCCCTGACTATGTGCATGTGTGTGAACTCTCCCCTACCATGTGTGTTTGTGTGAACTCTCCCCTACCATGTGTTTACTAGTTGTGTTTACTAGTTGTGTTTTTGCGGGGGTTGAGCTTTGCTCTTTCGGCCCGCCTCTCAACTGTCAATCAATTGTTTACTAACTACTTTTTTTTTTTTTTTTTTTTTTCCCACACCACACACACTCACCCCCCAGGAAGCAGCCCGTGACAGCTGACTAACTCCCAGGTACCTATTTACTGCTAGGTAACAGGGGCACTTAGGGTGAAAGAAACTTTGCCCATTTGTTTCTGCCTCGTGCGGGAATCGAACCCGCGCCACAGAATTACGAGTCCTGCGCGCTGTCCACCAGGCCTACGAGGCCTACGAGGTGTGTGTGTGTGTGTGTGTGTGTGTGTGTGTGTGTGTGTGTGTGTGTGTGTGATCTCTCCACCACCATGGGTGGGTGTGATTTCTTCTTTATCATGGGTGTGTGTGTGATCTCTCTCCTACCATGGGCGGGTGATATATCCCCTACCATGGGTGTGTGAGATCTCTCCCCCCACTATGTGTGTGTGTGTGTGTGTTCTCTCCCCTACCATGGGTGGGTGTGATCGCTCCCCTACCATGTGTGTGATCTCTCCCCTACCATGTGTGTGTGAGTTTGTGATCTCTCCCTTACCATGGGTGGGTGTGATCTCTCCCCTACCATGGGTGGGTGATCTCTCGCGTACCATGAGCGGGTGATCTCTCGCCTACCATGGGTGGGTGTGATCTCTCCCCTACCATGGTTGGGTGATCTCTCCCGTCCCATGAGCGGGTGATCTCTCCCTTACCATGGGCGGGTCATCTCTCCCCTACCATGGGTGGGTGTGATCTCTCCCCTACCATGGGTTGGTGTGATCTCTCCCCTACCATGGGTGGGTGTGATCTCTCCCCTACCATCGTTGGGTGATCTCTCCCGTCCCATGAGCGGGTGATCTCTCCCCTACCATGGGTGGGTGTGATCTCTCCCCTACCATGGGTGGGTGTGATCTCTCCCCTACCATGGGTTGGTGTGATCTCTCCCCTACCATGGGTGGGTGTGATCTCTCCCCTACCATGGGTGGGTGTGATCTCTCCCCTACCATGGGTTGGTGTGATCTCTCCCCTACCATGGGTGGGTGTGATCTCTCCCCTACCATGGGTGGGTGTGATCTCTCCCCTACCATGGGTGGGTGTGAACTCTCCCCTACCATGGGTGGGTGTGATCTCTCCCCTACCATGGGTGGGTGTGATCTCTCCCCTACCATGAGCGGGTGATCTCTCCCCTACCATGAGCGGGTGATCTCTCCCCTACCATGGGTGCCAAGCAAACTTTTTTATATTTTCAAAACGTGATAAAAACCACTTTTGATAGTTTGAAATACGTTTAAAATTGCGGGTTATACACATATTTAGGAAATTTATGAATTCGATTATAAAACGCGAGCCCATAACGTTGCATTAATACGCTTTTCACGTGTTTCTAACACGTTTATTCTAATTATTAATCATTGTAATTATTAGGTATAATTATCTTTATTGAATTTAAAAGAGAGATAGACAGACAAGGAGAGACAGAAAGAGATAAAACAGTCAGAAAGAGAGAGACACACACACATAGAGAGAAAGGCAGAGGGAAAAAGGAGACAGTTGCCAGAAGTAACAAAAAGAAAGAGAGGAAAGAAACAAAAGGAGAGAGGCAATCAGAAAGAGATAGGAGATAAACATTGGGAGAGAGATAGACAGAAAGAAAGAAGGAAGAAACAAAGGGGGAGCGCCAGTTGGAGACTGGAAAGGTTAGGTTAGAAAGAAACAAATAGAGACAATGAATGAGTTGAGAGAAGAGAGAGAGAGACAGAGAGAGAGAGAGAGAGAGAGAGAGAGAGAGAGAGAGAGAGAGAGAGAGAGAGAGAGAGAGAGAGAGAGAGAGAGAGAGAGAGAGAGAGAGAGAGAGAGAGAGAGAGAGAGAGAGAGACTTTTTGATGATGTGTACACATCAAGAAGTCAACACCAGCAATCAACAGCCAATTAATGCACAACTACATTCTACCCACCTCAAGACCGCTCCAATATAGAAGCATCAAGAAATATGGACCAATAGGCTTTCTACAAACACTGCTATTCAATACCCATTGTTTCGTGTTCTGTCTTGTGTTGATGAAATTAATACCCTATTAATGCCACCTCTTGTTCTGTCTTGTGTTGATGAAATTAATACCCTATTAATACCACCTCACCCCATCCACCTCACTAAAATGTAGATATAAAATCGGAGATGCGTAAGTTCTATTCAGTTGTGTATTTGTAAACTAAAGTCTTTGAAAATGTAATAAGTTTTACGAAACGCGCTCGTGTCGCGTCAGACTAGAAATAAAAATTAATTTTGGAGAATTGATTTTTGATTTACCTCCAACAGTGAAAAGAAATGTACGAAAGATTGAGAACATTCGTGTTAGAATTATTAATCTTACTTTTTCGGTCATATTTAATAATATATATATATATATATATGTCGTACCTAGTAGCCAGAACTCACTTCTCAGCCTACTATTCAAGGCCCGATTTGCCTAATAAGCCAAGTTTTCCTGAATTAATATATTTACTATAATTTTTTTCTTATGAAATGATAAAGCAACCCTTTTCTCTATGTATGAGGTCAATTTTTTTTATTGGCGTTAAAATTAACGTAGATATATGACCGAACCTAACCAACCCTACCTAACCTAACCTAACCTATATTTATAGGTAAGGTTAGGTTAGGTAGCCAAAAAAAGCTAGGTTAGGTTAGGTTAGGTTGGTTAGGTAGACGAAAAAACATTAATTCATGAAAACTTGGCTTATTAGGCAAATCGCGCCTTGAATAGTCGGCTGAGAAGTGCGTTCTGGCTATTAGGTACGACATATATATATATATATATATATATATATATATATATATATATATATATATATATATATATATATATATATATATATAATATATATATATATATATTGTGACAGGAATATATATATATATATATATATATATATATATATATATATATATATATATATATATATATATATATATATATATATATATATATATATATATATATGTCGTACCTAGTAGCCAGAACGCACTTCTCAGCCTACTATGCAAGGGCCGATTTGCCTAATAAGCCAAGTTTTCATGAATTAATTGTTTTTTGACTACCTAACCTACATAACCTAACCTAACCTAACTTTTTCGGTTTCCTAACCGAACCTAACCTATAAAGATAGGTTAGGTTAGGTTAGGTAGGGTTGGTTAGGTTCGGTCATATATCTACGTTAAATTTTACTCCAATACAAAAAAATTGACCTCATACATAATGAAATGGGTAGCTTCATCACTTCATAAGAAAACAAATAGAGAAAATATATTAATTCAGGAAAACTTGGCTTATTAGGCAAATCGGGCCCTGCATAGTAGGCTGAGAAGTGCGTTCTGGCTACTAGGTACGACATATATATATATATATATATATATATATATATATATATATATATATATATATATATATATATATATATATATATATATATATATATATATATATATATATGTCGTACCTAGTAGCCAGAACGCACTTCTCAGCCTACTATGCAAGGCCCGGTTTGCCTAATAATCCTAGTTTTCATGAATTAATTATTTTTCGACTACCTAACCTAGCTAACCTAACCTAACCTAACTTTTTCGGCAACCTAACCTAACCTAACCTATAAAGATAGGTTAGGTTAGGTTAGGTAGGATTGGTTAGGTTCGGTCATATAACTACGTTAATTTTAACTCCAATAAAAAAAATTGACCTCATACATAATGAATGAATTCGGTAGCTTTATCATTTCATAAGAAAAAAAATAGAGAAAATATATTAATGCATGTAAACTTGGCTTATTAGGCAAATCGAGCCTTGCATAGTAGGCTGAGAAGTGCGTTCTGGCTACTAGGTACGACATATATATATATATATATATATATATATATATATATATATATATATATATATATATATATATATATATATATATATATATATATATATTTATTGTAACTGGAACGTGTTGGAGTATAGATGTTCGGCAGTCCTCCAATGGCAGGTGTCAATGCCTGGTCACACTTACAAAAAAAAGATAGACTGCTTGCCTGCTGTCTGTGGTAAGTTA
The DNA here is from genome assembly GCF_040958095.1 of Procambarus clarkii. Taxonomy (NCBI): domain Eukaryota; kingdom Metazoa; phylum Arthropoda; class Malacostraca; order Decapoda; family Cambaridae; genus Procambarus; species Procambarus clarkii. The sequence continues at coordinate 14,675,416 of NC_091201.1, forward strand.
GAGGGAGGAACACGTAAAACACAAATTATGAACAATGAAACTCTAATATATATACTTTAAACATAAATGAAAATAAAGACAAATCTCTGGTAAATGACTGGTGCAATAAAATGACAAGGATAAATGCAAAAACAAAATAGATTAAACAATATAATGTTGAAATTGTGCTCAGAATATTGGCTTTAGCTGAGACCTCCCTTAGTATACAAAAGCCAGAGAGCTTAGTATGCCAGAGAGAGATGTCAACTCTAAGAGCACAAAGAATATTCTGAAGTTGATGGCTAGTCAGGCTCAGACGTCGACTCAGGTAGATGGCGCTGAGGTGCAGGGTGCAGGTGAGCGGTCAGCGAGTCACCAATCAGGAGCAGGCAGGCTGGCATGGGTAGTTTGCTGGTTGACGACGAGCTTGCATGGAGGGTGTGAGAAGTAGGGGGGTTCTTGGGTACATTTTGCCTCCTGGTCAAAACGTTTTGTGCTACCGGTGACGTATCTTGAATGTAGCATCTTATACTTGTAGAACTTGTAGAATTGACGTAACTTTAAGTAGGGAAGATCAGGCACAATCTCTCTTGAAAGAGATTATCGTCACAATATATATATATATATATATATATATATATATATATATATATATATATATATATATATATATATATATATATATATATATATACATATATATACATATATATATATATATATATATATATATATATATATATATATATATATATATATATATATATATATATATATATATATATATATATATTAAATATGACCGAAAAAGTAAGATTAATAATTCTAACATGAATTTTCTCAATCTTTCGTACATTTCTTTTCACTGTTGGTGGTAATTAAAAAATCAATTCTCCAAAATTCATTTTTATTTCTAGTCTGACGCGACACTTGAGCGCGTTTCGTAAAACTTATTACATTTTCAAAGACGTTAGTAAACACAACTGAATAGAACTTACACATCTCCGATTTGTTTATATCTACATTTGAGTGAGGTGGATGGGGTGAGGTGGTATTAATAGGGTATTAATTTCATCAACACAAGACAGAACACGAAACAATGGGTATTGAATGGAAGTAATTGTAGAAAGCCTATTGGTCCATATTTCTATATATGGACCAATAGCAGACGGCTTGACGTTTGCGAGGCACTGGACATTAAAAAGTCAGCACCAGCAATCAACAGCCAATTAATGCACAACTATATTCTACCCACCTCAAGACTCCGCTCCAATATAGAAGCATCGAGAAATATGGACCAATATGCTTGCTACAATCACTTCCATTCAATACCCATTGTTTCGTGTTCTGTCTTGTTTTGATGAAATTAATACCCTATTAATACCACCTCACTCAAATGTAGATATAAACAAATCGGAGATGTGTAAGTTCTATTCAGTTGTGTATACTAAAGTCTTTGAAAATGTAATAGGTTTTACGAAACGCGCTCAAGTGTCGCGTCAGACTAGAAATAAAAATTAATTTTGGGGAATTGATTTTTGAATTACCACCAACAGTGAAAAGAAATGTACGAAAGATTGAGAAAATTCGTGTTAGAATTATTAATCTTACTTTTTCGGTCATATTTAATAATATATGTCTACAGGAACGACTGCTACCAAAATATACTAATATAAATATATATATATATATATATATATATATATATATATATATATATATATATATATATATATATATATATATATATATATATATACATATATATACATAAATATACATACATATATATACATATATATATATATATATATATATATATATATATATATATATATATATATATATATATATATATATATATATATATATATATATATATATTTTGTGACGGGAAAGTGGTTGGAGTGTTGATGTTCGGCAGTCCTCCAATGGCAAGTGGCAATGCCTTGTCACACTTACAGAAAAAAAAGAGACTGCTTGCCTGTTTGTCTGTGGTAAAGTAATGGGAAGACACACAAAACACAAAATATAAACAATGAAATTTTAATTACTTTAGAAAACAAGATATGAACAAAGACAATCCCTTGGCTTACGTAAAATTCAAAACAAGTCAACAAACAAAACAACATGAATAATTAATGAATGTGAAATTTACTCAAAAATAAAATAAAGTGCAAGATAAAATTAATAATAATAAGGAGCTGAGAATACTGGCTTGAGCTGCCACCTCCCTTAGTACACGACAGCCAGGGCTTAGTCTAGCAGAGAGAGATGTCAACTTCTAAGAGCACAGAGATATTCTGAGGAGTACGGCGTGAGCTGGCCCAGACGTCAACTCAGGTAGGGGGGCGTGAGTGCAGTTGCAGGTGTTGTCGGCGATACACCAGCCAATCAGGAGCAGGCAGGCGGAGAATGGGTAGTTTGCTCATTGACGACGGGCGGAGACGGCGTGTCGGGTGGTGCAAGGTATGCTTTGCTTCCTGGGCAAAACGTTTGGCGATACTGGTGGACGTATCTTCAATATGGTATCTTGTACTTGTAGAATGACGTGAATGATATAGGGAAGAGCAGGCTCAATCTCTCTTGAAAGAGATTATCGTCACAACTCTCCCCCGAAGCCTGCGGTTCCGGAAGAAGTTACGTCTTCATGTGGTAGAGTGATAGGTAGAGCTGCCTCTACTTCATAGATTCTGGAGAGGGCGTCGGCTATGATGTTGTCAGACCCCTTGATGTAGAAGATCTCCAGGTTGAAATTTTGTAGATATAAAGCCCATCGTAGAAGACGTTGATTATTGAATTCGGCTTGATGTAAGAAGCAGAGAGGATTGTGGTCTGAGTAGATGGTGGTAGACCTAGCACCTTGTAGGTATGGAGCAAAGTGCTGTAGATTCAGGACGATGGAGAGTAGCTCCTTCTCGATAGTGCTGTAGTTCTTCTGGTGGGGTTTCAACTTGTAGCTGTAGTAGCTAACAGGTAGAACCTCCTCGCCTCGTTGCTGCATCAGGACACCCCCGATGCCGGTACCACTGGCGTCGACATGGAGGATGAAAGGCTTGGTGATATCTGGCGAGGCGAGAATAGGATTAGAACAGAGCAGGAATTTGAGTTGTTCGAAAGCAACGGTTTGCTGAATGGTCCAATTATACCGTTGTTTGGGACTGGTTAAAGTGATTAATGGTGTTGCTACCGTACTAAAATTCTTCACAAACCTACGGTAGTAGGAGGCAAGACCAAGGAAGCGCAGGAGCTGCTTCCTGGTGGTAGGCTGTGGATAATGCTGGATGGCTTGAGTGTGTATGTTTAACGGAGCTAGGCTGCCACTCCCTATTACATGACCCAGATAACGCACTTTACCTTTGGCAAAGGTGGACTTGCCCTGGTTGATGGTGAGGCCGGCTGTCAGGAGCTTGGCGAACAATCGTTGCAGCTGGAGCAGATGTTCGCTCCAGGTGTTGGATGCTACAACGATATCATCCAAATAGGCGTAGGTGTTATCCAAGCCCTGGATGACGCAGTTGACAGCTCTCTGAAAGGTGGCCGGGGCATTACATAGTCCAAAGGGAAGGCGTTCATACCTGAAAAGTCCAAAGGGAGTGATAAAGGCAGATATTTCTTTGGCTCGCTCTGTTAAACACACTTGGTAATACCCATTGAGCAAGTCCACTTGGGACAAGTACCGGGCATTACCAATGGCGTCAAGGATGTCATCTATCCTAGGTAAGGGGTACGCATCCTTGACAGTCACATTATTTAATTTCCGATAGTCTGTGCACAATCTAACCTTACCTTGGGGTTTTGGCACCAAGATACAGGGTGAGGCCCAGGGGGATTCACAAGGTGTGGCCAGTCCATGATCCAAGAGGTACTGCACCTCAGCACGCATGACTTCCTTCTTGCTAGGGCTGATTCGGTAGAAAGGTTGACGAATCGGCCGGGTGTCAGGGAGCAGTTGGATGTCGTGCTGAGTTACATTACACTCTTGTGGATCATCTCGGAACAACTCTTGATGTTCCTTGAAGATTTTGATGAGAGGCGCACTATTATTGTCCTGAAAATAGTTATGAAGATCAGTTAGGTTTTCCGAATTGGAAAGCGCTGACTCAGTGTCAGTGTTTTCGGGAGGAGAAGCAGGGAAGGTCTCACTGTGGATGTATGGACCTTTAAAGGAAGAATATGCTACCAATACAGTGGGAGGAGTACCGTTATATAGCTTCAGGAGGTTGACGTGGCACAACTGGGTCTTCCGCCGCCTATCTGGAGTCTCTAGAAAGTAGTTGTGGTTGTTTCTGCACTCCTTGATGCGGTAGGGTCCTGAAAACCTGCTTTGCAAGGGAGAACCTGGGATAGGGAAATAGGCCAGCACGAAGTCTCCCGGTTTGAATTTCCTTACTTTGCTGTTCTGGTCGTAATAAGTCTTCATCCTCTCCTGTGCTTTCAATAGATTATCCTTAGCAAAGTTATGCACCCTCTCTAGAATGTGTTGTAGGGTTTGAAGAAACTGGGGCACATTCTAATGCTCACTGAAGGTGGCATCATGTAGAGAGTCTTTAAAAGCTTTGAGAGGAGTACGGCACTTACGTCCGTAGAGCATCTCTTAAGGAGATACTCCTAGGGACTCATTGGGAAGACTTCTAAATATACACATGATTAAATATATTTGCTTATCCCAATCCTTAGAGGTTTCATTGAAAAACTTCTTCAGGAGTGCTTTAATAGTCTGATGACTACGCTCAATGATATGATAGCAGGATGATAGGGGCTGGACAATACCTGTGTGATGTTGAACTCTTCCAGTGTCCTCTTGAAGAGATCACTGGTGAAGTTGGTGCCACAGTCGCTCTGAACCTCCCTTGGAAATCCTTACTGGGTGAAGATCTTCAATAAGTGTTTCACAACCGTAGCAGCCGTAATGTTCTTTACTGGAACTGCTATGGGGAATCTGGTGGTAGGACACAGGATGGTTAGTATATAGGCGTTGCCAGAACTGGTCCGAGGTAAAGGACTAACACAGTCTATAATAAGTCTGTGGAAAGGTTCCGCAGGCACCTGGATGGGTGTCAGTGGTGCTCTGGGGATAGAGATGTTAGGTTTACCTGCCATCTGACATGTATGACACTGTTTGATGTACTGTTTGACGCTATTTACCATACCTGGCCAGTAGTAGTCTTGGCGGATTCCGTGGTAGGTCTTGTTAAATCCGTAGTGCGAGAGTGCTCCGTGGGCCAGGTGTTGAATAGTGGGCCGCAGGCTGGCAGGAATCACTAGTTGTTCGACGTTGGCCCAATCGTCCTCCTCCTTCAGTTTACTGGGTCTGTATCTGCGGTAGAGCAACTCGTTCTCTAGGAAGAACCCAGAGATACTGTCAGGTTGAGTCTTAGCCTGGAAGAATAATGATGTCAAGGTAAGATCTTCCCTCTGTAACTTACGGAACTCCAACGTGGTAAGATTCGGTGGTAGTTTCTGAGGGTCTTGAGGGACAGCGGTAGCAGTAGAGTCAGCTGGCTGTGGTCGTGAAGCTTGTGCACGGGTGGTCACTAAAACCGGAGGAGAAACTTCATCACTCTCTTGAACCTTTGCTGGAACATACTCAAAGATGGGATTATCCATTACAGAGGTACACACCTGGGGTTTGTCCATGACGATCAGGTTGGTCGGTTGCAGGTCTTCTGCCAAGTCGTTGCCTAGGAGAAGTTGCACTCCAGGCATGGGAAAAGGCTTTTCCCTGATGGCGACTTGGACTTCACCGGTCACGAAGGGACAATCCAGGTGGATTCTGGCGAGTGGATAAGGGGTGGTAGCAGTGAGGTCAGTGATGAAGACAGTTTCTCCGGTGTAGGCGATATTGGGCACAGCTGATTTCAAAATAATTGATTGAAGAGCCGCTGTGTCCCTCAAGATCTTCAGTTTGAAACGTCCCTCCGGATCTGAACCGTTGGTAGAGACAGTTCCAAGATACAGGTGTTTACTGAAGAGAGAAAGATCATTAACATGAACACCAACATTCATCACAGGTTTACCAGACTTAGGAGGAGTCTGTTTGGGTTTAGTGGATTCAGTATTACCTTTGTATTGAGACTTACCACATTTATCTATGGTATGTCCATAGAGTCTACAATACTTACAGTACAATTGCGAGCCAGCTTGATCGGTACTCACTTTCTCGTAACTGTACCAAGACTTCTTACTGGAAGGTGGTTCTGGTGTCAGCCGGTGGATGAGGCTGTAAGTGTCCGCCGACTTAGCACATTTTAGGTAGTCGGTCTCTTCTTTATCTGCTAAATATAAACGGACAGGAGGAGGCACAGGCCTCAAGAATTCTTCAACTAGCATGAGGTTGACGAGTTCTGCAAAGGTAGAGACATGTGCTGCTTCCAGCCATTTCATAAAATATCTCCTTTTGGTATTAGCAAATTCTAGAAAGGTAGTGGTACTTGCCTTTAGGTGGTCACGGAATTTTCTTCGGTAGTTTTCGGTGGAGAGAAGGTAGACGTCCAACACTGCTTGTTTCAGAGTCTGGTAGTCATTCTCAGACGCCAAAGTACTGAGTGTAACTGCAGCTCTACCTGTGAGATGTACTCTGAGAAGGGTAGCCCATTGGTTGGCAGGCCAGATAAGTTGATTAGCAAGGGTCTCAAAGGTGGTAAAAAATACGTCGACTTCTGTCTCTACGAATGGTGGCATTAACCTACTTGCATGGGAGATATTGAAACTTACAGGAAGACTGGCAGTAGCTTGCTGGCGTTGAGTGAGGTGTGTAGTTTCCAACGCGAATTCTTGTTGACGACATTCCATAGCCATAGCAGCTTGCTGTTTGTCATGCTCGCGTTGCATCTCCAGCTGGCGTTGTTTTGCTTCAAGCTGTACTCTCTCACGCTCACGGAGTATTGCAATCTCACGTTCTTGTTCTTCTTTCCTCAAGGCAGCTTCTCGTTCTTTGATCTGTAGGGCTTCTTTTTGTTGTTCTCTCTCGATCTTGGCAAGTTCTAGTTTGAGTTTCAGAGTTGTCAAATCAGGTTTATCTGCAATAGAGTAAGTTTCGTGAGTTTCAGAGTCTATCTTACCTTCCTCTAAGAGATGATCCAGTAACAGGTTATGCAGTTCATTTTTGTTGGTTCCATGGGGAACATCTAGTTGATACTCATGTGCAAGAGCTTGTAATTCAGTCCTCTTGGCACGGCTTAAGTTCCCTATTTCACCTGCTGGATCTGCACGGAAAGCTTTGGAGACGAAACATGGTGAAATTAGCAAATAAATGTACAACGAATATACTGTTGTGATATGGAGAATGTCAGAAACAGGACAACGTGGCAACTGGTACCTATCCTGTGGAATCGTTAACAATTAATGTTAATTTCAAGATGGTAAATGATTAATAAATCAAGATCGCAGGAAATCTTGTACCCGGTACTCAATGTAAGAGGATAAGGGCAAGAAAATCCTACTAAGTAAGCGAAACTGAGTTTTTAAAACAAATGAAACAGTTAATTGCCTCAAAAGTGAATTAGGTAGTCCAAGAATGTAGGCATACCTTGCCGAGTCTCTAAAGGACATAAGCAAGTTTTTCCCACTGAAATGAAATATGATACTTACAGAATTAGCGAACTTTTGTGCTCTGAAAAAAGAAAGCTAATTCCCTACCTAGGTAAATATCATCATCTCTGACCGACGTGTAGGGGTGCGAGGTGTCAACTGGTGGCGAGAACTGCTGCTGAGGTCCCAATTCAGCAACTAAAGTTCGTGCTAGAGGAACTATGGCCCACTTTATCCCAACCCGTTCTCGCAAATTTAATAAGTCAATATTGACTTATTAAATATGTGCATAGGTGACATACTTAACATAATAGATACCCATAAAAGATTCATAGAAAACACCAACCTTACCTAACCTACTTAGTATGTTAAGATAAGCATCTTATTGCTTCGTAATTACAATTATTACCTAACCTATAATAGGTATAGGTTAAGTAATAATTGTAATTACGAAGCAATAAGATGCTTATCTTAAGATACTAACAAGGTTAGGTAAGGTCGGTGTTTTCTATGAATCGTTTTAAGGGTATCTATTATGTTTAGTATATCACCTATGCACGTAGTTAATAAGTCAATATTGACTTTACGAATTTGCGAGAACGGGTTGCTTTATCCTCTTACCGTCGGATTGCAGAAGATTAGGTGCTCTTGACCCAGGGACAGACCAAAGTACCAGGGTACCAATATGATGATCTGCCGAAAATATGAGAAATATCCTAGGGACAAAAGATGGTAAACACGAGTAATAACACGGAGGGAGAGATGACCAATTTAGAGAATGACGGCGGCAGACAGTCACCACGTAATCAAAAGTTGTCTCACACTCACCATATGCTACTCTCGGAATGCACAATACACACAGCACCATATGAAAATAAAATTGAATATTGAAAATAGTGAAAAGCAACTGTACCAAAGCCAAGTACCCTTACCACAAATTTACAGTCCGGTACTAGAACCTGAGTGAAGCTCCTTGGACAGGCCCCCATGAAATGTGACGGTAAAGTGTTGGAGTGTTGATGTTCGGCAGTCCTCCAATGGCAGGTGGCAATGCCTTGTCACACTTACAGAAAAAAAAGAGACTGCTTGCCTGTTTGTCTGTGGTAAGGTAATGGGAAGACACACAAAACACAAAATATAAACAATGAAATTTTAATTACTTTAGAAAACAAGATATGAACAAAGACAATCCCTTGGCTTATGTAAAATTCAAAACAAGTCAACAAACAAAACAACATGAATAATTAATGAATGTGAAATTTACTCTAAAATAAAATAAAGTGCAAGATAATAATAATAATAATCAGGTGCTGAGAATACTGGCTTGAGCTGCCACCTCCCTTAGTACACGACAGCCAGGGCTTAGTCTACCAGAGAGAGATGTCAACTTCTAAGAGCACAGAGATATTCTGAGGAGTACGGCTTGAGCTGGCCCAGACGTCGACTCAGGTAGGGGGCGTGAGTGCAGGTGTAGGTGTTGTCGGCGATACACCAGCCAATCAGGAGCAGGCAGGCGGAGAATGGGTAACTTGCTCGTTGACGACGGGCGGAGCCGGCGTGTCGGGTGGTGCAAGGTACGCTTTGCTTCCTGGGCAAAACGTTTGGCGATACTGGTGGACGTATCTTCAATATAGTATCTTGTACTTGTAGAATGACGTGAATGTATATATATATATATATATATATATATATATATATATATATATATATATATATATATATATATATATATATATATATATTTTATTAAATATGACCGAAAAAGTAAGATTAATAATTCTAACACGAATTTTCTCAATCTTTCGTACATTATGCTTCACTGTTGGAGGTAAATCAAAAATCACTTCTCCAAAATTCATTTTTATTTCTAGTCTGACGCGACACGGGCGCGTTTCGTAAAACTTATTACATTTTCAAAGACTTCACAAATACACAACTGATTAGAACTTGCGTTTCCCTGATTTTATATCTACATTTGAGTGAGGTGGGAAGGGTGATGTGGCATTACATTTGAGTAAGGTGGGAAGGATGATGTGGCATTAGAGGATATTAATAGGGTATTAAAAGTATCAACACAAGACAGAACACGAAACAATGGATATTGAATAGAAGTGTTTGTAGAAAGCCTATTGGTCCATAGAAATATGGACCAATAGGCTTTCTACAAACACTTCTATTCAATATCCATTGTTTCGTGTTCTGTCTTGTGTTGATACTTTTAATACCCTATTAATATCCTCTAATGCCACATCATCCTTCCCACCTTACTCAAATGTAATGCCACATCACCCTTCCCACCTCACTCAAATGTAGATATAAAATCAGGGAAACGCAAGTTCTAATCAGTTGTGTATTTGTGAAGTCTTTGAAAATGTAATAAGTTTTACGAAACGCGCCCGTGTCGCGTCAGACTAGAAATAAAAATGAATTTTGGAGAAGTGATTTTTGATTTACCTCCAACAGTGAAGCATAATGTACGAAAGATTGAGAAAATTCGTGTTAGAATTATTAATCTTACTTTTTCGGTCATATTTAATAAAATATGTCTACAGGAAAGACTGCTACCAAAATATACTAATATATATATATATATATATATATGTCGTACCTAGTAGCCAAAACGCACTTCTCAGCCTAATATGCAAGGCCCGATATATGAGTTTGTGAGGGTACCACCTCTGGTGCCAATGTGGGGACCCATAGCCTCGGAGAAGAAAATAAAAAGTATTCAGAGGAGACCTTGTGGTTTCTCACTGAACACTAATATTATCTTCTCCTACCACCCCCATTCTTTTGTATGTACACATACATACATATATATACATATATATATATATATATATATATATATATATATATATATATATATATATATATATATATATATATATATATATATATATATATATATATATATATATATATATATATATATATATATATATATATATATATATATATATATATATGTCGTACCTAGTAGCCAGAACGCACTTTTAAGCCTACTATGCAAGCCCCAATTTGCCTAATAAGCCAAGTTTTCATGAATTAATAGTGTTTTGACTACCTAACCTAACCTAACCTAACTTTTTCGGCTACCTAACCTAACCTAACCTATAAAGATAGGTTAGGTTAGGTTAGGTAGGGTTGGTTAGGTTCGGTCATATATGTACGTTAATTTTAACTCCAATAAAAAAAAATTGTCCTCATACATAATGAAATGGGTAGCTTTGGGTAAAACAGGAACCTCTTTAAGCACCAACGTATATACCAAGCCCACCAACATAGGATTATGCCTGAACGGTAGAAGTGAGTGCCCCCAAAGATACAAAGCCAGTGTTCTCAATGCTTGTATTCGTCGAGCGCTTACCCACTGCTCTGAATGGAGCAACGTGAGTAGAGAGTTTGAAAGAGTAACTCAGGTATTGGTGAACAACGCGGAAATAAACGCTGCTATAAGAAGACACTTGGACCGTTGGTATAATTCAGAACCTAGAACAGAAACCACAACACCCCCAATAAAATTATATTACAAATCAACCATGCACAGTGAACATATAAAAGAGGAAAGAATAATGAAAGAAATAATCCGTAAAGGAGTAAAAAGCACTACTCCTAACCAAAACATAAACCTGATAATATTCTACAAAACCAAGAAGACTTCCGAACTCCTTATCAAAAACAGCCCGAAGCCGACGGAGAACCCTCTACAGCAGTCAAGCGTTGTATACATGTACACTTGCCCCCACGAAGGATGTAACCTTCAATGTAAGTACATAGGTATGACGTCGACCAAGCTGACGAGGCGTTTGACATGCCATCTTCAATCTGGTGCCCCTAGGAATCACATGAGACAAGCCCATGACATTACTCTAACAAGAGAAATGTTGAACAAGAATACTTGCATAATAGACAAAAACCCAAGATTCAAGAAGATTACAAATTCTTGAGGCAATTCACATAAGAATAGAGCGACCTACCATGAACACCCAAATCACGGAACTATTTACTCTACCCACCATGAGAGTAAGGACAAGACAAGAACATATCGATGCCAACACAGAAGACATATTGGCCTGTTATGTCCAACATAACAGGCCAATTACACTGGATTAATCTTTGTGTTTAGATAGGAGATGCCTCGTATGGGCCAATAAGCCTTCTGCAGCCCCTATGTTTATCCCTTATGTATCCCCCCATGTTTTCACCTTCATTGTATTATCACCTGACCTAATGCGGGTATAAAATCAACTAGTATTGTAAGATCTGTTCACTTGAGAATGAACCATGGAGGTTCGAAACGTCGTGCAAATTATACAAATAAGTGTAATACACTCTATAGTAAATCACTTCTTTTCTTCACCTTAAAAGTACGAAAATGAGTTTTGGAGAACTCCAATTTCAATTAAGCCCTGATGCTAAGAAAATAGTTAGAGGGATAGAAGCCCTAAACCAGAAAATAATTAATACAGAATATGCGGTCATATTCAATGAAACATGTTTGAAAGAAAACCTGCTGCCAGTATACACCAATATATATATATATATATATATATATATATATATATATATATATATATATATATATATATATATATATATATATATATATATATATATATATATATATATATATATATATATATATATGTATGTATGACAGTGTCAGACCACGGAGGAAGAATTGAAACAGGAATTTCCTTAAGTGCTTTCGTATATTAATACATCTTCAGAAGGAATCTGAAGATTGATTCCTTCTGAAGATCTATAAATATTCGAAAGTACTTACGAAAATTCCTGTTTCAGTTCTTCCTCCGTGGTCTGACACTGTCACATTCTTCATCACATGTTAATTTTCGTGATTTACACACACACACACACACACACACACACACACACACACACACACACACACACACACACACACACACACACACACACACACACACACACACACACACACACACACACAAACACACAGGGGCCTCGTAGCCTGGTGGATAGCGCGCAGGACTCGTAATTCTGTGGAGCGGGTTCGATTCCCTCACGAGGCAGAAACAAATGGGCAAAGTTTCTTTCACCCTCAATTCCCCTGTTATCTAACATTAAATAGGTGTGGAAACCTCTGCTCCTTTCCATGACTGTTACATCTAGAAAGGGCAGCTTCCCATCCTTTTCCATCTCGTAAGTGAAACGCTACCTTACACAGGTTCCTGAATGCTGTTCTGATGTTAGCCAGTCTCTCATATGCCGCAGACCTAATTCTTTTTATTAGGAGATTATTTATTTATCATGTATTCTCTTTATTTTTAATGCTTCAGGAGACATGTTTGGTGTCATATCAACCCCTAGATCTTTCCCTATGTCCGTTTCATGAGATACTTCATCTTCCATTCTGTATCCTGTGTCTGGCCTTCTGTTTCCGCTCCTAGTTTCATTACTTTGCATTTACTCTGGTTGAATGTGAGCAGCTATTTGTTGGACCATTCATTCAATCTGTCCAGGTCATCTTGTAGCCTTCTACTATCCTCCTCTGTTTCAATCCTCCTCATATTTTTTGCGTCATCAGTAAACATTGAGAGAAACGAGTCTATACCCTCTGGGAGGTCATTTATATAATACAGAATCAGTATAGGTCCAAGGACTGACTCTGCGGGACGCCACTTGTAACGTCTCGCCAACGAGTCACCCCTCACAGTGACTCGTTGTCTTCTAATGCTTAGGTACTCCCTCATCCAACGGAGTACCTTCCATTTTACTCCAGCCTGCATTTCCAGCTGTTTCTCTAACCTCTTGTGTGGTAATGTATCAAAGGCTTTCTGGCAATCCAAAAATATGCAGTCTGCCCATCCCTCTCTTTTTTGTCTGATATTTGTTGCCTGGTCATAGAATTCAATTAACCCTGTGAGACAGGACTTGATATCCCCGAACCCATGTTGATGCTGTGTTACAAAGTTCCTTAGCTCCAGATGTTTCACTAGCTTTCTTCACACAATCTTCTCCATCAGCTTGCATGGTAAGCAGGTTAGGGACACTAGCCTGTAGTTCAGTGCTTCCTGTCTATCCCCTTTCTTATATATCGGAACTACATTAACTGCTTTCCAAATTTCTGGCCGTTCCCCGGTTGCCAGTGATTTGTTATTCACTATGGAGAGTGGCAAGCACCATGCTTCTGCTCCTACCTTCAGTATCCAAGTGGAGATTTCATCTGGGCCTATAGCCTTTGTCACATCCAACTTCCTTACTTCCCCACTGGTAATCTCAAACTCTTCCAGTAGTTCCTGGTTAACTGTTCCGTCTCCTATCTCTGGAATTTCTCCTTGCTCTAACGTGAAGACCTCCTGGAATTTCTTATTCAGTTACTCACACACACGTCCTTGTCGTTTGTAGTGAATCCCTCTGCCCCTGTCCTTAATTTCATTACCTGTTCCTTTACTGTTGTTTTTCTCCTGATGAGGCTGTGCAGCAATTTAGGTTGAGTCTTTGCCTTGCTTGCGATGTCATTTTCGTATTGTCTTTCTGCCTCTTTTCTCATCTTGACATATTCATTCCTGGCACTCTGGTATCTTTCTTTGCTCTCAAGTGTCTTGTTATTCCTATAGTTTCTCCACGCCCTTTTACTTTGCTGCTTAGCTATCCTACTTCTCTGATCAAACCATGGGTTTCTCATCTTAATTTCGTTGTCTTCCTTTTGGACTGGGACAAACTTGTTTGCTGCCTCCATGCATTTCTGCGTGATGTAGTCCATCATGTCTTGGTCCGTCTTTCCCCTGAGCTCTGCTTCCCATGTTATATCTGTTAGGAATCTTCTTATCTCCTAATAGTTTCCCTTACGGAATGCCAGGCTTTTGTTTTCAGTACCCCTCCTCGAGTTCAATAACCCTTCTTCAACCAGATACTCAAACTTCAGTGTACTGTGGTCGCTCATTCTTACTGGGGCGTCAAAACCGATTTCCCTTATGTCGGAGGCGTTCAAAGTGAAGACTAGGTCGAGTCTCACTGGTTCATCGTTTCTTCTCATCCTAGTGGGCTCCCTGACTTGTTGGCTCAGAAAGAATACTAAATAAATAACTGAGGAACGAAAAATAATGGACATACATATTTATCATTATGAATGTTAGTATCAAATATATGGATTCGTTACATCCCTCCTGGTCTTTAAAGAAAAATGAAATTAACTGAAGGTTAATTTCATTTTTTGACTACGTAAGGGTATAGCGTTGAGTACTCCAACAACACAAAATCAATGTATAAAACAATCAATTCAATGAAACATATGAAATAACCAAAAGGTAAAGACATCCTCATGTATAGAACAATTCACATTAGGGCACTGCAATGGGGAATCCCCTGGATAAGGCATCAGCAATTACATTTTGCCTTCCAGGGATATGTCTAATTACTATGTTGAACTCTTGTAAAATCAAAGACCACCTAATAATTCTTTGGTTCTTACATTTCATGGAGTTAATGAATGTCAGGGGATTATGATCTGTGTATATGACAACTTGATTACCTGACACGTATGTTTCAAACTTCTTAACCGCCAAAATCAAACAAAGAGCTTCCTTCTCTACCACAGAATAATTAGTTTGTGCCTTATCAAATTTACGAGAAAAGTAGTATACAGGGTTCTCTAAAACATCTGGTCCTACCTGGAAAAGAACAGCACCTGCTCCTAGATACGAAGCGTCTATGTGCATTATAATGGGTTTATCAAATTGTGGACTGGCTAATACAGGTGACGTTGAGAGAATTCCTTTGAACTTCTGAAAAGAGTTCTGACATTCCTGTGTCCACTTGAACTTTAAATGCTTTCTAAGAAGATTTGTTATAGGTGCAGCCACAATGGAAAAATTCTTACAATATCTGCTATAATATGCAAACATCCCAATAAACCTCTGCACAGATTTCTTGCTCGTTAGTACTGGGTAATCCACGATTGCCTGGATCTTATCTTGCAACGGGACTATCTTACCTTGTTCGACCTCATGTCCCAAGTAAATTATTGTTCCCTTAGCCCAGCTACATATATTTACATTTACAGTTAGATTAGCATGTCGTAACACTGCAAACAATTGTTTCAAACTAGAAATATGGTCTTCCCAACACTTACTAAAAATCACAATATCATCTAAGTAGGCTCTACAATCTGGCTCATTTTTTAACAAAGAATTCATCAACTTTTGAAAGGTTGTGGGCGCATTTCTCAATCCAAATGGCATCACATTAAATTGAAATACTCCATCAGGGGTGATAAAAGCTGTCACTTCCCTAGCAAAGTTAGTAAGTGGTATCTGGTGATACCCCTTAGATAAGTCTAGTTTTGATACATATTTAGCATGACCAATCTGGTCAATGCAGTCTTCTAGCAAAGGTAGTGGGTATACATCAACTACAGTTACCTTGTTTAACTTCCTATAGTCCACTGCTAACCGCCATTTTCCATCTGGTTTTGGTACCACTAAACACGGTGAACTCCAAGTGCTCTGACTTGGTCGAATGAAACCATGGTGAAGAAGATAATCAACTTCCTCCTGGATGATACGTCGTTTCTCGGGGGTCAGTCGATAAGGGTGTAGTCGAATTGGAGATACCTCTGTCAGTTGAACATCATGAGTAATGAGAGGTGTCTGAGTGGGGACCTCCCCAAACAAGTTGGAGAACGTCTTCAAAAGGTCCTGGAACTCTGCTCTCTGCTTATCCTGCAAATGACACAACAATTCTTCTCAGGAACTGGAATTAGATAAAAGAGGATTACCATTTTCCCCTACAATAATTGTCTCCTCAGGGTTTACCTCCTCATTAACACAACAAGCCACAATACTGTGCGCACAATAAGCCTTCAAACGATTCACATGTACAGTCATTGACTGACGGGTATGTTTGGGGTTACAGACTTTATAGGTAAGTTCACCGAGACGTTTTACCACTCGATAAGGTCCTCCAAATTTGTGTGACATAAAAGTTCCCATACGAGGCTTCAAGACCATTACTAAATCACCAGATTCAAAAACTCTGAGCTTGGCCTTGAACCGCTTATCATGTCGCACCTTTATTACCTGTTGTGCTTCGCCCGGATGTTGTAACGCCAACTCCTTCGTTCGAGACAGCTTGCTCTTCACATCCTTCAGGTATCTGTCACTCTGCCTAGCTGTTACATCTCCCAACATTTTCTCCTGCAACATTTTTAAGGGTCCTCTCACCTGATGTCCAAACACAGGATCAAATGGGGAGCAGCCTAGGGCAGTGTGCAACAGGTCCCTGGCAGCAAATAGTACAAGTGGTAATTGTCATCCCAATGTCTGGGTGAATCTTCCCCCGTTGTTTTTAACATCTGTTTGAGGGTTTGTTGAAACCGCTCGAATTCCCCTCGACTCGGAGGATGGTAAGGACTAGAGAAGTTATGTTGTATTCCAAAAGAACTACTAAAAGTTTTAAAAGCTGTGGAACAAAAATTACTCCCATTATCAGTTTGAATGATACGGGACATACCAAATAATGAGAAACCCCGTTTTAAGTGCTTTATGAGTGTAGAAGCCCTAATGTTACACAAAGCATATGCTTCAGGGAACCTGGTGGTCGTACATAAGATAGTAAACATAACATATTTCCTGATTTAGTTCGGGGTAATGGACCGACAGAATCCAACACCACATGTGTAAAAGGTTCCTCTGGCACTACAGTAGGATGTAAGGGTGCTCATGGCACAGTCTGGTTAGGTTTACCAACAGCTTGACATACAACACAATTGTGACAATATCTGACCACATCTTTTTTGAGTTTTGGCCAATAGAAAAACTTACATATTTTATGATACATATTGGAGATCCCTTGGTGACCTCCCATAAGGTCATCATGGGCAGCTTGCAATACCTGCTCCCTATACTCCTTGGGTACGACGAGCTGGGTCCTTGACTCACAATCATCTGATAAGGGAGTTCCTGGTGGTCTCCATCGTCTCATCAAACATCGATCATTTAAGTAGCAACCCGTGCTCTCATCCAAAGTATCAATAGTGTCAGCTGCTTCTGTATAACATTCAGCTAGACTGGGATTAGTACTCTGCAACTCACTCAAGGTCTGGGACTCAACAGCTGGAGCGAGCGGGCAAGGAACTGGTACCTGGGCCACCTCTTCCAGACCATCCTCGGGGTCAGAATAAATCAGGGCTTTGGCACCAGCCTCACTCTCGACATCTGCGTGAGCTTAGAATGTATTCTCAAGGTCCACCTCCACCTCCCTGTCTGAAGGGGTCCTGGCCTTGACAACATCCACCTTGGGAGTCACAGGATTTACCTTACCCTGCTCACCCATGGAACAGAGGCTGGATAGATGACACCATCATCCACATCCGGTTGAGCCAGCACACAACTAGAGTTAGTAAACATGATAGGACACTCTGTCCCACTAACTTGACACTTGTCAAAATCATTACCCACAATAACATCAACCCCAGGGATGGGCAACTGCTCACTAACTGCTACAGTGCACCAACCTGGTGTAATAGTTGACTTCAGGTGAATTTTAACTAATAGTACACGCTGGACATGACCTCCAAATCCCTGCAATAATACTACTTTACCAGTGTCTCCTGTGCTAACATCAGCAAGGGCACGGTGAGAGATTAGAGATTGGGAAGCACCAGTGTCCCTCAATAACTACACTGGCTTCCAGCTTCCACTAGCACAAAGTAAGGTACCCGAATATATGTACGGTTTAAAGTTAGTCATCCAATTGGGCATGACTGGAACAACATTAGAATTAATTGCTTGCAACCCCCGTCTCATAATCAGACCAGTTGGTCTCAACTCAGGGTGCAAGGAATAACAGGAATTAACCACATGACCTCTTCTCCTGCAATGCGTGCAATATCTGCCAGTGGTCGAAACAGCCGAACCAGCTGCAGGTTTAGACACTACATTATTTGAGGGTGACAACCCTGTCTGCTGTTTTCTCAATCTTCGGCTTTACAGGAGAAGTGTTCAGTGGAGTAGGTGAGTTAACTGATCTGGCCCGGAAAACATGAGATTTAGGAACATGATAATTACTCTTTGAATTATAAGTGTTTGCTTGTGCTCGAAAAGGCACCTTAGTGAGTAATTCGTGTTCGTCTGCTAGCTTGGCTAGTTTCATAATTAAATTGGTCTGTTTATGTTCAGCTATAAACAAGGCTAATTTCTCTGGTAGACAACCTAAAATCTCCTCTATCACTATGAGGTTTCTCAAAGTTTCAAAATTCGTAATGGAAAGTGCTTCTACCCATCTATCAAAATGATTAAGTTCAACTCTTGCAAAATCAGAAATGGTCTGATCATGTGCTCTCTTTATACCTCTAAATTTCTGTCTATGAGCCTCTGGGATCTGCTGGTATGCATTTAAGATGCTCTGTTGGACAAATTTAAAGTCAAAAGAATTAGCAGCAGGAAGAGATGCAAAAATTTCTTGGGCTTTCCCCTTAAATTGTCCTTGCATAATGGCAATCCATTGATCCACAGGCCAATTCATACTGACTACTAACTTCTGGAAATGCAAGAAAAATATTTCTGGGTCCTCCTCATTGAATTGAGGTAAATCTACATTTTTCCTAAACTTTAAAGAGCTATCAGTACTATCTGTATGATTACTAGTGTCACTATGCCCTGCTGCAATTCTCTGTTCCTCTAGTCTGTTATTATTTGTTGCTATACTCTGTTGAATTTCCAATTGCTGCCGCCTAACCTCCTCTAGTTGCAACTGAGCTTCAATTCTTCTGCTCTGTGCTTATAGATCTGCTTGTTTTTGTTGGTTTTGAGCTTCAATCTCAAGTTGTCTTCTCTGGTTCTGAGCCTCAAGCATCTGCTGCTGAGTCTCCAACTCCAGCTGTTTTTGGTGATTCTACATCTCCAACCTCTGTTTCGCTGCTTCTAACTTAGCCATCTCTAGCTTAGATTCCATCTCTAACTTTAGAATTGCCACCTGGTCACTTGACTCTTCTTCTAATTCCTCTAACCACTCCTCGTCAAGTTTCTCCTCCTCCACCAAGTGTGTGACAATGACTCTTACTAGCTGAGCCTTTAACATTCTCCTGGAAACTGTCAGCTTTAATTTTTCAGCCATGTACAACAACCCAAACATCTTCAAGTCTTTATTAACTTCACCAAAATTTGGCTGCTCCACCAACACAGCAACTTGTTCCTCCATTGTCAGCTAAATTAACACAACTAGCAATTACAACAACACTGAAGGTTTGCTTGGTCCCTAGCACAAGCTGTACACTTACCTCAATCGTGAAGTGTTCAGAAAACTTCCACAAGCAGCTCAGAATAAAACAGAGAAATGGTACACAGGCTTGGTTATGTATCACTAGGTAATCTCACAGTACCTTGGAAGGCATTAACAATTAATATCATGCACCACTATTTTGCACATTACATTATGGGAATAAATGATCCCGGACATAGGCCCTCATTTTGTTACGTCCCTTGACCTCTGGGAATGGTTCCTCTGTTGCAGTGGTTAGAAAATATATGATAATACGGCCTTGCCTACTTAAGTGTCTAGGGGAAATAAATGAAGCCACTGAAGCCATTTCCTTTAGGGAGGTTGCCCCCATTTGTAGGGTTTATTCCCAAGTGGTATATTATTCAAGAGATAATTGGTTGTAATTATTAGTGTCCCTTAGTGGTACTTTTGATATGCAGGTTAGTAACTCTTTATTTTTATATTCTTTTTAAGGATTTCTGTTATAACTTTAATATTCCCTTTTAGTGGTTGGATTTTGAAGAATTACGAAGGAGGTAAAATTATAAATATAATAATGGTTATAACTTTTGGGGGGATATTAATTCCTTCAGTTTATATACTATGTTAAGACTTTAAGTTACTAAAACTAACTCCTTCAAAGTTGTAAAAAAAGAAATTCTTTCAAAAGGTATTACAAGTTTTAGAGTTAGCACATTTTCAATTTTTCAATATGATGCTTTAAATTATTACTATAAAACCTAATAAAAAGAAAAATTCTTGTTTCTAAATTTACAGTTTAGCGCCTAAAGCTCGGTCATTTTATTAGTGCAACGATGATTTTTTTCTACAAATCATAAGGATATTGGATCATTATACTTCATTTTTGGCGCTTGAGATTGAATAGTTGGGACTTCATTAAGGTTGTTTATTCAAGTTGAATTGGGTCAGACGCGGAGATAAATTGGAGATGATCAGATTTATAATGTAGTAGTTATGGCTCATGCTTTTGTAATAATTTGTTTATAGTAAAACCAATTATAATTGGGGGATTCGGTAATTAGCTAGTTCCTTTAATATTAGGGGCTCCTGATATAGCTTTCCTCCGAATAAACAATACAAAATTTTGATTACTTCCTTTTTCTTTAACTTTATTATTAACAAGGAGAATAGTAGAAAGCAGGGTTGGTACAGGATGAACAGCAATTGGCTTCAGTCATTGCCCTTTGGTAGATTTGGGTATTTATCCTTTACATTTAGCAGAAGTGTCTTCCATTTTAGGATCAGTTAATTTTATAATAACAGCTACCTCCTCATTTACCCTGACAGAGGGTATGTAAATGAGGAGGTATACCATAGGACAGTGGGTATACCATAGGACAGTGCGTATACCATAGGACAGTGGGTATACCATAGGACAGTGGGTATACCATAGGACAGTGGGTATAACTATGGATCGCATGCCATTATTTGCTTGATATGAATTTATTAATACTGTTTTATTATTACTATCTTTACCTGTGTTAACAAGGGCGATTACTATATTATTAATGGATCATAATCATAATATCTCTTTTTTTGATCCTGCAGGAGGAAGGGGGGGGGGGACCCTCTTCTTTATCAACATTTATTTAGATTTTTTGGGCATCCTGAAGTGTATATTTTAATTTTACCTGCTTTTGGAATGGTTTCTCATATTGTAGTTCAGGAATCGGATAAAAAAAAGGCTTTGGGACATTAGGGATAATTTATGAAATAATTGCTATTGGTATTTTGGGATTTGTTGTGTAAGCTTATCAAATGTTTACGATAGGTATGGATGTAGATACTCGTGCTTATTTTACTTCTGCTACAATGATTATTGCATTGCCAACTGGAATTATTTTTTTTAGTTGAATAGGTACCCTCCAAAGAACACAAGTTAATTATAGTCTTCCTTTATTGTGGGTGTTTTGTGCAGGACAGCTGGGGCCCCTCAACAACTCTCTCCTGAAAGCGAGAGAGAAAGAAATGGATGATCGTGGAGGCAACCTTGTTAAAATTGAGATAGAGAAGGTAGGCAGGGAAGAAATTCCGGCAACTTTTTGTCTGGCAGGCAAGACTCAGGGTAAGTCATTGTTATAAGGAAAGCCTTCACTTCTCCACGGGTCTAGGCCGGAATTGCTAATAGCAGTTTCCCCGTGGTTGACTGAAGGGCTCCCAGGGTGAATCAGTGGCACCCCCAGTGGTGGGGGGCAAAGGCCTGCAGTGGTGGGTATTACTGGTCCTCTCCTGTGGGACCAAGTGACACTGGGGAGTCACATGATCGGAGAGACTGAGTACTGTCTCCTGAGCCCCTAGCAGCCCCTTCCTAGCGGAGCCCCAGCCCAACTCCTGTGACACTGGCTGGTTTGTCTTTTTGTGGAAACTAAAAAATTAAGTTTGCACCTCTCTTTAAATGATAAACAAAATGTACTGTTTCTAATACAAAACGAACTTTTTTCATGGCAATGTGAGATGGGGTTACCCCCTCTCTCTGTGATCTACATAATGTACATAAAATATTACTAGGACTTTTGCCAAGAACAGCCCTTTAGGAAAAACCAGATTAGCGACAGGTGATGGCGAGAGACTTGGAGCAGGGGGTGGCTGGCACCGGATGTGGAGTGGAGTTAGTAGGAGGGAGTGTGTGTGTGTGACCAAAACTGGTCATTACCTCCCATCCTCTGGTCAGCGAGGGTGTAACGGGCTGGCATCCTCATTTTATCAGATGGAGGTCTGACAGAGGGAGAACTTGCTAGAGGTCCTTTGACCTCTAGCAAAGCTCAAAACCGACCATGTGCGTTTTTTTAACTCTTAGAGGCTGAGTGAGAGTAGTGGACAGCCTCTGCGGTTCTCAATGCATCAGAACAAATTATTATGACGCCCTTAGCAAAGTGTTAAGTGTTTAACACTTTATTGAGTACTTGGAAACTGAGTACCCATATGAGCCACGTCTTTGTGGCTCATTTGGGTACTCAGTTTCCAACTGTGTCCCCTTTTTTGCCTACAACTCGTGTTAAACAGTTTATCTTTTTCTACCCTGTCAATTCCTCTGAGAATTTTATAGATAATGATCATGTCTCCCCTTACTCTTCTGTCTTCTAGTGTCATGAGGTGCATATCTCACAGCCTTTCTTTGTAACACATGCCTCTTAGTTCTGGGACTAGCCTAGTGACATATCTCTAAACTTTTTCAAGCTTCGCCTTGTGCTTGACATGGTACGGGCTACATGCTGGGGCCGCATACTCCAGGATTGGTAGTTCGTATGTGGTATACAAGGTTCTGAATGATTATTCAGATGTTATTCTTTTGATGTGGGCTTCAGGAGACAGGGTTGTGTGATATCAACTCCTAGAACCTTCTATCTGTACATTTCATGAAGGACTTCATCTCCCATTCTGTATCCTGTGTCTGGCCTCCTGTTTCCATGGCCTTGTTTCATTACCTTACATTAACTCGGGTTGAACTTTAGTAGCCATTTGTTGGACCATTCATGCAGTCTGTCTAAGTCATCTTGTAGTCTCATACTATCTTCCTCTGTCTTAATCCTCCTCATATTTTTTGCATCATCAGCAAATAATGAGAGGATGATTCTATACCATCTGGAAGATCATTTAGAAATATAAGACTCGCTGCCGTTTGTTACTTAGGTACTCCCTTATCCAAGGGAGTACCTTCCCTTTCACTCCTGCCTGCATCTCCACCTTTCGCACTAGTCTCTGGTGTGGCACTGTGTCAAAGGCTTTCTGGCAATCCAAAAATATGCAGTCTGCCCTCTCCACTCTTTCTTGTCTGATTCTTGTTGCCTGATTATAGAATTCAATTAATCCTGTGAGGCATGACTTGCCATCCCTGAAACCATGTTGGTGTTGTGACACAAAGTTCCTTCGCTCCAGATGTTAGACTAGCTTTTTTCCCACAATTTTCTCCATTAGCTTGCATGGTATGCAAGTTAGGACCACTGGCCTGAAGTTCAGTGTCTCCTGTCTATCCCCCTTCTTGTATATCAGGACCACGTTTGTCGCCTTCCAAATTTCTGACAGTTCACCTGTTACCATTGATTTTGTATACACCATGGAGAGTGGCAGGAACAGTACTCTGCTCCTTCCTTTAGTATATATGGTGATATTCCATCTGAGCCTATAGCCTTTGTTACATTCAATTCTATCAAAAGCTTCCTTACATCTCCACTGGGAATCTCAAATTCCTCTTGTGGTGCTTCTTGTGGTTAATTATTCCTTCTCTTATCTCTGGAATTTCTCTTTGCTCTAATGTGAAGAATTCCTGGATTATCATATTGAGTTCCTCACACACTTCTTTGTCGTTTGTAGTGAATCTGTCTGCCCGTATCCTCAGTTTCATTACCTGTTCCTTCACTGTTGTCTTTCTCCTGATGTGGCTGTGCAGCAATTTGGTTTGGTTCTTAGCCGTGCTTGCTATGTCGTTTTCATATTGCCCTTCTGCCTCTCTTCTCACCCAGACATATTCATTCCTGGCTCTCTGGTAACCTCTGCTCTCAAGTGTCCTGTTATTTCCATCGTTTCTCCATGTTCTTTTACTTTGTTTAGCGAGCTTACATCTCTGAATAAACCATGGGTTTCTCATCTGCATTTCATTTTTTTACCTTTTGTACCGGGATAAACTTTTCTGCTGCCTCCTTGCACTTCTGCGTGATGTAGTCCATCATGTCTTGGGCCGTCTTTCCCCTTAGCTCTGATTCCCATGTTATATCCGTTAGGAATTTTCTTATCTCTTCGCAATTTCCCTTACGGAATGCTAGCCTTTTACTTTCACTTCCCTTTCTCGAGTACTTTAGCCCTTCTTCGACGAGATACTCGAACGTCAGTACACTGTGATCGCTCATTCCTACTGGGGCCTCGAAGTCAATTTTCCTTACGTCAGAGTCATTCAGAGTGAAGAATATGTCGAGTTTTGCTGGTTCATCGCTGGTTTCAACCCTCATCCTAGTGGGTTCCCTGGCATTTTGGCTTAGAAAGTTTCTTGTCGCCACCTCCACTAGTTTGGCTCTCCATGTATCCTCTCCTCCACGCGGTTTCTTGTTCTCCCAGTCTATCCTTCCGTGTTTCAAGTCCCCCATGATAAGCAGATGGGATCGATTTCTACAGGCAGCAGAGGCTGCCGTCTCAATTATGTTATTAACTGCCATGTTGTTTGTCATATTCTTGCCTGGGTCTTCTGTCATTTGGGGGAGGGTTATATATCACTGCTACTACTACTCTAGGTTCTCCCATCATCATGGTGTCTGTTATGTAGTCTCTAAACCCTTTACAGCCTGGAATAACCATCTCCTTGAAACTCCATTCCTTTCTCATGAGTAGGGGCAATCTGCCTCCTCCCCTACCCTCCCTCTCTTCCCCTATTTCAGTGTAATCCTGGGGGAACTCCGGATTTGTTACGATTTATGAGAGTTTTGTTTCCGTGACTCCAATTACATCTGGGTTTACTTCTTGTGCTCTTTCCTTAAATTCACTCGCCTTGCTTGTAATCCCATCTATGTTCGAGTACATCACCTTGGAGCTGACTCCTTTCTGTCCATCCACAGTTTTTGTTGATTCCCCTGGAGTTGATAAACATGGAAGGTCTGGGATGGGGAGGGGTAAGGGGGGCCCCTGGGTCGTGAGGGGAGCTGAGAGTGAGGGGGACCTGGGTTGTGGGGGGGCTGGGAGGATCTGGTTTGGAGAGGGTAGGGGTGAAGTGAGGGCTTGGGGGGGGAGAAAGGAGGGCTTGGGGGGGGGTGGGGGAGAAAGGAGGGCTTGGGGGAGAGGGGGAGGAAAGAGGGCTTGCGGAATTTGGGGGAGATGGGAGGGCTTAGGGTGGTGGAGGAGTGTAGGGGCTGGGGCAGGTAGGGCTTCTATTGGGGGGGGGGTGATGGGTGTGATCCTCCTCCCACTGGGGCTGTTGAATTGCCTGTAGAGGGTTCCCCACTCCCTTCTGGGATCATAGGGTTTTGAGTTGAGGTTCCCTGATCCCTTTCCCTCTCCTTGCGCTCCTTCCTTGCTGCTGCTGCCCTCTGCCTCTGTGTGTATATGTATGTGTATAAAGTATATGTGGAAGCTGATCAGAATTACATTTCTTCTTTGTAAATGCACATTAATGACACTATGTAAAAGACACATCGAACACTTTATGTAGGGGTATAAGTAAATCTGTGTATCTATGAATTTACGAATGTAGCATAGCCTAGTATTTTAAAAGCACTGCAATCACCTTTCTGTGGTTGATTGTTCAATAAATCTCTGAACTATATGTTTAACAAATATCTTACCCTATCCATGGAGGACAGAAGAAAATGTATATATGCTGGTTAGCATTGTTAATGTGTATCCACGTCTGTGGTAGAAAATAATAATAATAAAAAAATGTCTGTATCAATGTCTGTACCATTATCTGTACCAGTGTGTATACTAGTATCTGTATCAGTATCTGTACCAGTGTCTGTACCAGTGGCTGTACCAGGGTGTGTACCATTATCTGTACCAGTGTGTATACTAGTATCTGTATCAGTATCTGTACCAGTGTCTGTACCAGTGTCTGTACCAGTGACTGTACCAGTGTCTGTACCAGTGTGTGTACCAATATCTGTACCAGTGTCTGTACCAGTATCTGTACCAGTGACTGTACCAGTATCTGTACCAGTG
Organism: Procambarus clarkii; assembly: GCF_040958095.1. NCBI lineage: Eukaryota > Metazoa > Arthropoda > Malacostraca > Decapoda > Cambaridae > Procambarus > Procambarus clarkii. The sequence continues at coordinate 14,701,831 of NC_091201.1, forward strand.
TCTGTATCAGCGACTGTACCAGTGTGTGTACCAGTATCTGTACCAGTATCTGTACCAGTGACTGTACCAGTATCCGTACCAGTGTCTGTACCAGCGACTGTACCAGTGTGTGTACCAGTATCTGTACCAGTGTCTGTACCAGTATCTGTACCAGTGACTGTACCAGTATCTGTACCAGTGTCTGTATCAGCGACTGTACCAGGGTGTGTACCAGTATCTGTACCAGTATCTGTACCAGTGACTGTACCATTATCTGTACCAGTGTCTGTATCAGCGACTGTACCAGTGTGTGTACCAGTATCTGTACCAGAGTCTGTATCAGCGACTGTACCAGGGTGTGTACCAGTATCTGTACCAGTGACTGTACCAGTATCTGTACCTGTGTCTGTATCAGCGACTGTACCAGTGTGTGTACCAGTATCTGTACCAGTATCTGTACCAGTGACTGTACCAGTATCCGTACCAGTGTCTGTACCAGCGACTGTACCAGTGTGTGTACCAGTATCTGTACCAGTATCTATACCAGTATCTGTACCAGTGACTGTACCAGTATCTGTACCAGTGTCTGTATCAGCGACTGTACCAGTATCTGTACCAGTATCTGTACCAGTATCTGTACCAGTATCTGTACCAGTGACTGTACCAGTATCTGTACCAGTATCTGTACCAGTGACTGTACCAGTATCTTTACCAGTGACTGTACCAGTATCTGTACCAGTATCTGTACCAGTGACTGTACCAGTATCTGTACCAGTATCTGTACCAGTGACTGTACCAGTATCCGTACCAGTGTCTGTACCAGCGACTGTACCAGTGACTGACCCAGTGACTGTACCAGTGTCTGTACCAGTATCTGTACCAGTATCTGTACCAGTGACTGTACTAGTGACTGTACCAGCGACTGTACCAGTGATTGTACCAGTGACTGTACCAGTGACTGTACCAGTGTCTGTATCAGTGACTGTACCAGTGACTGACCCAGTGACTGTACCAGTGTCTGTACCAGTATCTGTACCAGTATCTGTACCAGTGACTGTACCAGTGACTGTACCAGTATCTGTACCAGTATCTGTACCAGTATCTTTACCAGTGACTGTACCAGTGACTGTACCAGTGACTGTACCATTATCTGTACCAGTGACTGTACCAGTGACTGACCCAGTGACTGTACCAGTGACTGTACCAGTGACTGTACCAGTATCTGTACCAGTATCTGTACCAGTGACTGTACCAGTGACTGTACCAGTGACTGTACCAGTGTCTGTACCAGTGTCTGTACCAGTGACTGTACCAGTATTTGTACCAGTGACTGTACCAGTGTGTGTACCAGTGACTGTACCAGTGTGTGTACCAGTGTGTGTACCAGTATCTGTACCAGTGTGTGTACCAGTATCTGTACCAGTGACTGTACCAGTATGTGTACCAGTGACTGTACCAGTGTCTGTACCAGTGTGTGTACCAATATCTGTACCAGTGTCTGTATCAGTGTCTGTACCAGTGTGTGTACCAGTGTGTGTACCAGTATCTGTACCAGTGTGTGTACCAGTATCTGTACCAGTGACTGTACCAGTATCATTACCAGTGACTGTACCAGTGTCTGTACCAGTGTCTGTACCAATATCTGTACCAGTGTCTGTACCAGTGTCTGTACCAGTGTGTGTACCAGTATCTGTACCAGTGTCTGTATCAGCGACTGTACCAGGGTGTGTACCAGTATCTGTACCAGTATCTGTACCAGTGACTGTACCAGTGACTGTGCCAGTGTCTGTACCAGTGACTGTACCAGTATCTGTACCAGTGACTGACCCAGTGACTGTACCAGGGTGTGTACCATTATCTGTACCAGTATCTGTACCAGTATCTGTACCACTGACTGTACCAGTATCTGTACCAGTATCTGTACCAGTGACTGTACCAGTATCTGTACCAGTATCTGTACCAGTGACTGTATCTGTATCTGTACCAGTGTTTGTACCAGCGACTGTACCAGGGTGTGTACCAGTACCTGTACCAGTGACTGTACCTGTGACTGTACCAGTGACTGACCCAGTGACTGTACCAGTGTCTGTACCAGTATCTGTACCAGTATCTGTACCAGTGACTGTACCAGTGACTGTACCAGTATCTGTACCAGTATCTGTACCAGTATCTTTACCAGTGACTGTACCAGTGACTGTACCAATATCTGTACCAGTGACTGTACCAGTGACTGACCCAGTGACTGTACCAGTGACTGTACCAGTGACTGTACCAGTATCTGTACCAGTATCTGTACCAGTGACTGTACCAGTGACTGTACCAGTGACTGTACCAGTGTCTGTACCAGTGTCTGTACCAGTGACTGTACCCGTATCTGTACCAGTGACTGTACCAGTGTGTGTACCAGTGACTGTACCAGTGTGTGTACCAGTGTGTGTACCAGTATCTGTACCAGTGTGTGTACCAGTATCTGTACCAGTGACTGTACCAGTATCTGTACCAGTGACTGTACTAGTGTCTGTACCAGTGTGTGTACCAATATCTGTACCAGTGTCTGTACCAGTGTCTGTACCAGTGTGTGTACCAGTGTGTGTACCAGTATCTGTACCAGTGTGTGTACCAGTATCTGTACCAGTGACTGTACCAGTATCTGTACCAGTGACTGTACCAATGTCTGTACCAGTGTCTGTACCAATATCTGTACCAGTGTCTGTACCAGTGTCTGTACCAGTGTCTGTACCAGTGTGTGTACCAGTATCTGTACCAGTGTCTGTATCAGCGACTGTACCAGGGTGTGTACCAGTATCTGTACCAGTGACTGTACCAGTGACTGTACCAGTGTCTGTACCAGTGACTGTACCAGTATCTGTACCAGTGACTGACCCAGTGACTGTACCAGGGTGTGTACCATTATCTGTACCAGTATCTGTACCAGTATCTGTACCAGTGACTGTACCAGTATCTGAACCAGTATCTGTACCAGTGACTGTACCAGTATCTGTACCAGTATCTGTACCAGTGACTGTATCTGTATCTGTACCAGTGTTTGTACCAGCGACTGTACCAGGGTGTGTACCAGTATCTGTACCAGTGACTGTACCTGTGACTGTACCAGTGACTGACCCAGTGACTGTACCAGTGTCTGTACCAGTGACTGTACCAGTATCTGTACCAGTATCTGTACCAGTGACTGTACCAGTGACTGTACCAGTATATGTACCAGTATCTGTACCAGTATCTGTACCAGTGACTGTACCAGTGACTGTACCAGTATCTGTACCAGTGACTGTACCAGTGACTGACCCAGTGAATGTACCAGGGTGTGTACCATTATATGTACCAGTATCTGTACCAGTATCTGTACCAGTGAATGTACCAGTGACTGTACCAGTGACTGTACCAGTGTCTGTACCAGTATATGTACCAATATCTGTACCAGTGACTGTACCGGTATCTGTACCAGTGACTGTTCCAGTGACTGTACCAGTATCTGTACCAGTATCTGTACCAGTGACTGTACCAGTGTCTGTACCAGTGACTGTACCAGTGACTGTACCAGTGACTGTACCAGTGACTGTACCAGTGTCTGTACCAGGGTGTGTACCAGGGTGTGTACCAGTGACTTTTACCAGTGACTGTATCAGTGACTGTATCAGTGACTGTACCAGTGACTGTACCAGGATGTGTACCAGGGTGTGTTCTATGGTGTGTACTGGATCCTCTATTAAGTGTTCCCATTGAGCCAGACATGTCTTGTTTATCTTCACGATCAGGCTTAATCACCAGTTGGCAGTATTCATGAATTACAGATAAGGTCCGCCCTAGTCCCGCCGGAGGTAATCCAGAGTGATCGCTCCAGAAGGGACGCTTGAGCGAGCTCCCCATCAATTGTGATCCTAAGCAATTGCGCCTGATGACTCCTCCAATCACCATTAAGCACAACATAGGCAGAAATGCTGCGAACATACATTTAGAGCAATTTACTTCATTATATATACATTATATATATATATATATATATATATATATATATATATATATATATATATATATATATAACTGAAAACTCACACCCCAGAAGTGACTCGAACCCATACTCCCAGGAGCCACGCAACTGGTATGTACAAGACGCCTTAATCCACTTGACCATCACGACCGGACATAATGAGGTGATAGCCGAGGCTATTTGAACCACCCCACCGCCGGCACTCGGATAGTAATCTTGGGCATAGCATTTTACCAAATCACCTCATTCTTTGGGGCACACGTGAGGAACACAAATGCGAACAAGCCTGAATGGTCCCCAGGACAATATGCAACTGAAAACTCACACCCCAGAAGTGACTCGAACCCATACTCCCAGGAGCCACGCAACTGGTATGTACAAGACGCCTTAATCCACTTGACCATCACGACCGGACATAATGAGGTGATAGCCGAGGCTATTTGAACCACCCCACCGCCGGCACTCGGATAGTAATCTTGGGCATAGCATCTGTCCTGGGGACCATTCAGGCTTGTTATATATATATATATATATATATATATATATATATATATATATATATATATATATATATATATATATATATATATATATATATATTTATATATATATATATATATATATATATATATATATATATATATATATATATATATATATATATATATATATATATGTCGTACCTAGTAGCCAGAACTCACTTCTCAGCCTACTATGCAAGGCCCGATTTGCCTAATAAGCCAAGTTTTCATGAATTAATGTTTTTTCGTCTACCTAACCTACCTAACCTAACCTAACCTAGCTTTTTTGGCTACCTAACCTAACCTTACCTATATATATAGGTTAGGTTAGGTTAGGTAGGGTTGGTTAGGCTCGGTCATATATCTACGTTAATTTTAACTCCAATAAAAAAAAATTGACCTCATACATAGTGAAAAGGGTAGCTTTATCATTTCATAAGAAAAAAATTTTAGTAAATACATTAATTCAGGAAAACTTGGCTTATTAGGCAAATCGGGCCTTGAATAGTAGGCTGAGAAGTGAGTTCTGGCTACTAGGTACGACATATATATATATGTCGTACCTAGAAGCCAGAACGCACTTCTCAGCCTACTATGCAAGGCCCGATTTGCCTAATAAGCCAAGTTTTCATGAATTAATTGTTTTTCGACTACCTAACCTACCTAACCTAACCTAACTTTTTTCGGCTACCTAACCTAACCTAACCTATAAAGATAGGTTAGGTTAGGTTAGGTAGGGTTGGTTAGGTTCGGTCATATATCTACGTTAATTTTAACTCCAATTAAAAAAAATTGACCTCATACATAATGAAATGGGTAGCTTTATCATTTCATAGGAAAATAATTTGAGAAAATATATTAATTCAGGAAAACTTCGCTTACTGAGCAAATCGGGCCTTGCATAGTAGGCCGAGAAGCGTGTTCTGGCTACTAGGTACGACATATATATATATATATATATATATATATATATATATATATATATATATATATATATATATATATATATATATATATATATATATAAATATATATATATATATATATATATATATATATATATATATATATATATATATATAAATATATATATATATATATATATATATATATATATATATATATATATATATATATATATATATATATATATATATATATGTCGTACCTAGTAGCCAGAACGCACTTCTCAGCCTACTATGCAAGGCCCGATTTGCCTAATAAGCCAAGTTTTCATGTATTAATATATTTTCTCAAATTTTTTTCTTATGAAATGATAAAGCTACCCATTTCATTATGTATGAGGTGATTTTTTTTTTATTGGAGTTAAAATTAGCGTAGATATATGACCGAACCTAACCAACCCTACCTAACCTAACCTAACCTATCTTTATAGGTTAGGTTGGGTTAGGTAGCGGAAAAAGTTAGGTTAGGTTAGATTAGGTAGGTTAGGTAGTCGAAAAAACATTAATTCATGAAAACTTGGCTTATTAGGCAAATCGGGCCTTGCATAGTAGGCCAAGAAGTGAGTTCTGGCTATTAGGTACGACATATATATATATATATATATATATATATATATATATATATATATATATATATATAAATATATATATATATATATATATATATATATATATATATATATTTATATATATATGTATGTATGTATATATATATATATATATATATATATATATATATATATATATATATACATATATATATATATATATATATATATATATATATATATATATATATATATATATATATATATATATATATAATATATTTAATTAATAATTAGTTTCTTGATAATCGTTATCAAGATTATAGGATTATCAAGAAACTAACAACGTTATATGGAGGACCTATGGCAATTCCACGACCAAGAGATGGCTTCCTGAACCTTGCAGGAATTAACCTCACTAAGGACCAAGTCACTCTCCTAAATATGGGCATAAACTGTCACGTTATGTCCAGACCGAGTGAGATGGCCCGGAAAGTGGAGTTGGAAATTCTGTTGGACGACATATTCGACCTCGAGACACAAAAGAAGGTCACTACCAAAGATACCTTACAAGCAGAACTTATTGCGGAAGGAGGAAAGAATCGAGGCAATTACAGAAGCACCATACTGTCCCCCGAGCTCAAAGCGGCAGCCAAAAGCCTTCGTGAGAACAAGGAGATAGTTGTCAGGAGAGGTGACAAGTCGCCAATATACGTCATTCTTAAAAAAGACGAATATCTGGCGAAAATGAACCTCATACTCTCTGACCAAACTAAATTCCAAAGGGTAACGAAGGACACTACAGCCGAATTGAAAGCAAAGGTCAACAGACTAATCGAAACTGTGAACGCCAAGAAATCAGGACTCCACCTGCCAAAGATTATTGGGGAATATAAACCTGGATATGCGTATGGAAATGTCAAGACACACAAGCCTGGAAACCCACTTCGGCCAATTATTAGCCAGATACCCACACCCACGTACAGACTAGCGAAGCGACTCAACGGCCTGCTGACTCCTTATGTCCCTTGCGCCTTCAGCCTGAAGTCGCCAAAGGAATTTGTTGACTTACTGCGGGGCACACGGGCCACAGGAATAAGAGCCTCGTTGGACGTAGAGTCGCTGTTCACTAACGTACCAGTGGACGAGACAATCGGGATGATAGCCGACAGAGTGTATCGTGATCCAGCCTGTACTCCTCTTGACATACCAGAAAATATCCTAAGGAAACTACTCCAAGCTTGTACTAAAGAGGCACCCTTCTTGAGCCCGGATGGGCACATGTATAAGAAAGTAGATGGGGTCGCCATGGGTTCTCCCCTAGGTGGCCTGTTTGCAAACTTCTACATGGGTACCATGGAACAAAAAGTCTTAGTCAACATGAACATGAAACCGGCCATATACTGCAGGTATGTTGACGACATTTTTACACAGGTACCTGATGTCAGACATCTGCAGGAGTTGAAGGAGGCATTTGAGCGGAGTTCCGTGCTGCGTTTCACTTACGAGATGGAAAAGGATGGAAAGCTGCCCTTTCTAGATGTAACAGTCATGGAAAAGAGCGGAGGTTTCCACACTGCAGTCTACACTAAGGAAACGAACATAGGAATGTGCCTAAATGCCAAAAGCGACTGCCCAGATAGGTACAAGAGGAGTGTTGTTAACGCATATGTCGACCGTGCTCTCAGCCACAGTTCAGAATGAAAGCAAGTCGACGAAGAACTCTGTAGGGTAAGGCAGGTCCTAGTCAACAACGGCTTCTCCAATGGTTTCGTCGAAGACATCATAAGAAGGAAAGTGAAACGCCATGCAACCTCTGAAGAGACAACCAACACAACACCTATACCCCCTATTAGACTATTTTACAGGAACCTCTTTTCCACAGCTCATAAAACGGAGGAAAGGGTCCTGAAAGATATTGTTAATAGAAACGTTATCCCTACAGACAAAAATCAGAGGATACAACTGACGATTTACTATAAAACCAGAAAAACGGCCAGCCTACTCATAAGAAACTCTCCAGACACAAAACAGAACGCTTTAAAAGAGACTAACGTCGTCTATGCCTTCAAATGCCCTCTTGGGGACTGTAAGCTCCAAAAAACCCAGTATATAGGCAAGACAACAACATCTCTTTCTAGGCGTTTAACGATGCATAAGCAACAGGGCTCCATTAAGGAACATATAATCTCTTCCCACAACCAAACCATCGCCAGAGAAATCCTAGTAAACAACACAGAAATCATCGATAGATACAGCGATAGCAGACGGCTTGACGTTTGCGAGGCATTACACATCAAGAAGTCAACACCAGCAATCAACAGCCAATTAATGCACAACTATATTCTACCCACCTCAAGACTCCGCTCCAATATAGAAGCATCAAGAAATATGGACCAATAGGCTTTCTACAATCACTTGTATTCAATACCCTTTGTTTCATGTTCTGGCTTGTGTTGATGAAATTAATACCTTATTAAATACCACCTCACCCCATCCACCTCACTCAAATGTAGATATAAACAAAATCGGGGATGTATAAGTTCTATTCAGTTGTGTATGTGTTAACTAAAGTCTTTGAAAATGTAATAAGTTTTACGAAACGGGCGCAAGTGTCGCGTCAGACTAGAAATAAAAATGAATTTTGGAGAATTGATTTTTGAATTACCACCAACAGTGAAAAGAAATGTACGAAAGATTGAGAAAATTCGTGTTAGAATTATTAATCTTACTTTTTCGGTCATATTTAATAATATATATGTATATATATATATATATACATATATATATATATATATATATATATATATATATATATATATATATATATATATATATATATATATATAGAGAGAGAGAGAGAGAGAGAGAGAGAGAGAGAGAGCAACCCTCATCTGTCCCCCTTTCCTCCCCACCATTCCCCCCTCCCCCGTCCACTTGTCCTCCCCACTATTCCCCAGTCCCCCGTCCCCTCGTCCTCCCCACCATCTCCCATTTCCCTGTTCTTTTGTCCTCCCCACCATCCCCCACTCCACCGTCCCTTCGTCCTCACCACCATTACCCCCCTCCACATCGCCTCGTTCTCCCTACCATTGAAATATACGAAAAACAGTTAAAAAGAAATGAAAAAAAGTAATAAAAAATTATACTCACTAAATGAACGGAATGGTAAACAAACTAGCTCAAATTTAATACAATGTCACTCAAAATAATTAAATCAAAATTATATAAATCGAAATCTATGAAAATTCAATCTGTCAATGCAATCAGAAACATTGCAATGAAATCGTAACATATTTAGTATAGCGTGTGTTGCTCTTACATGCAACAGATGGTGCTGTTTCTTAAAAAAAGAATGTTTTTACCTGCCACAGGTGAGGCATCTATACATAGACTTATGAAATGAACGGTTTGGTAAACAACACAGCTCAATTCCAATGCAATGCCTCACAAAATACTTAAATCAAAATGAAAATAAATTGAAATCTATTGAAATTAAATTTGAATGGTATGGTTAACAACACAGCTCAATTCCAACGCAATTTCACACAAAATAATTAAATCAAAACGAAAATAAATAAAAATATATGAAAATTCAATTTATCAATGCAATCGAAAATATTGAAATAAAATCGTAACATATTTAGTATAGCGTGTGTGTGGCTCTTACATGCAACAGATGGTGCTGTTTCTTAAAAAAAAAAATTATGTTTTTTCCAGTCACAGGTGTGGCATCTATACTTATGAAATGAACGGTGTGGTAAACAACACAGCACAATTCCAACACAATGTTACACAAAATAATTCAATAACAATTTTAATAAATTGAAATCTATGAAAATTAAAGTTATCAATGCAATGGGAAACACTGAAATGGAATTTGTAACATATTTAGTATAGCGTGTATGTTGTTATTAAGTGCAACAGATTGCACTATTTCCGAAAAAAATATGTTTTTAATTGTTATATACCTACTATATAGATGTCGCAAGTGTGACATCTATAGAGTAGTTATATAAAAACATGTGCATATTTGAATGGAACATTGTTTCAGAATTTCAAAGCAATCGGCAAAGAACTTTGGGATATTACAGCGTGTGTTGCTCTTACATCCAACAGATGGCACTGTTATTAAAAAAAAAACATGTTTTTTCCTGTCACAGGTAAGGCATGTATAAAGTAGGCATATAAAAACACGCGCCTATTCGAATGCAACGTCGTGTCAAAATTTCAAAGCAATCAGTAAAGAGGTTTCGAAGACTTCTCTCACATGATACAAACATGAAAAAAACACTTTTTTAAAAAAATATGTTTTTCTCGGTCACAGACGTGACCTAAAATGTGGTCACCTTGGTGTACCTGGTACCTTAACCACTAGACCATATGACTGTACAAAAATCTTGGTAGTCGTATGACTATTTTATCCAAAATAATTTACAGGGGAAATAGAACGAGACAACTCTTTACCATTCTTAAATGTGATCATTTATAAATGTGAAAATAATTTAAAGTTTTCTGTCTATAGAAACCTAACAAATGTTAGGTCTAATGTACACTTATACTCAACTCTTCATCAAAGATAAAAACAAACAGTATTTTCTTCAATGTTTCTAAGGGCTCTAAGGATGTAGTCCATAGTTTATTGATGACGAAATCTATGCCATATATAGTCTGGGTTTCAATTGAAAATACCCTTAGTCATTTATTGGTAAAGCCCGCCAAATGGCCCGTAACACTTTCTTTAGTTTGAAAAAGAACGAAGAATACAATTTTCAGAATTAAATTTTAAGAATGCAATAATTCTACCATTTCATGAACATTTCAATTAAATTCCTAAATTATTAAAATAATTTAATATAAATGTAACAATTAGGACTCTCGATATCACAAAACAACACACACAGTAATTAAAAATTCCCTCGATAGGTCCAATGGATGTGTGCATAAAGTGGATGTGAATACACATCCACACAGTGGATTGGTGCATTACATATACATTCAAGAGATTGTAACGATTCGAATAACTGGGCTAATTCATGAAAATTGTGGATTGTAAATCAGTTACTGAAAGAAATATTACCCTGAATTATTTGTATCCCTTTAAGTATTTATTAACTGTCATTACCGATCTATTATCACAACAGTCCATACATATTTCATACATTATATACCCGAAGGTTATTGTCTCCATCGTCCAATATAAACACAATCCATTATATACCCAGAGCCCATTCATTAAGACCACCCACATCCACCCTATCTATTTCCTTAGACCGTAATGAAGCTTTCATGCCACTGAGGACCCATAACTTGCACAACTAAGTCGGTATCAGTAGTTCCCATTAAATTATCTGGATCACCAGGGTAATTATTGGCGGGAATTGCATAGTGTGGTCTTAACTGCTTCCCTTACTGCTGAAGTACGCAAATGAAGCGATTTTAATGGCTTTTCCTTCCGGCGGGGGTTATTACTCGCAAGGTCAATAGTTGCCTTGTCCTGCCCGGGTTGTTGTTACTCCTAGCGTGTCCACAGTTGTAACCCCCTAGTGACCAGAGGTCCATGCGGCGATGGTTGTGTGGGTGGTCATCAATGGTTGTGTGGGTGGTCATCACTGGTTGTGTGGGTGGTCATCACTGGTTGTGTTGGTGGTGTTATGATCTCAGCCTACAGGAGAAACGAGTCTCCCTCCTTGAGAGTTATTCAGCAAGCCTTACCTGATTAGAAGGTCTAGCAAATATTGAGGTGATAACCCATATGAAAAAAAGTATGGTGGATTCAATGAGCAGTTTAAGATTATGGGAAGTAAGTAAGGAAACAGATAAATGTCTGGCTAGGAGATGTGGACATTTTGCTGGAGGCGTGAGGCTCGCTTCTGGAGGGGCTTTGACCTCACTTGAGTGCCAGACATCGCAGGGGAAAGCCGCGCTCCGTTGAGCTCCCGTCAGAAGGGAACCCCTAGTGATATATCTCGAAGAGAAGAGAAGTGTGCAGACGTGCCAGCTGTGGAACTGAGCTGGGAACATTGTGGTCTCAAGTCCTGGTCGACGAAGTGTTTATTAAATCGCCCAGAGGCATTATTGTGGGCCGTGGAAGCGCCCTGACCAAGCCTCGTCAGAGGGATAGCGCCCTCGACCAGATAATCTGTGGTAAGCACGATATACGCCAGTTCATAGTGATTGCTTGTAGTTGGCCGTGTGCCCAGCGACAATAGCGATGTTTATTTATAAGTTAGAAATGTTTTAATAAGGCAGAAGGCCTGAAATAAGAGAGTGGAGAGGGAGGAACACGGAGCGACGTCCGTCCCCTCTGAGCGCTGGCAGACAACTGAGGGAGCCCGGCTCCTGACGGCGAAGGACCCTCCCAGCGTGAGTGAGGACCGCCGCCAGGCGAGGTGGAGTATGGACCCGCCCAAAACGGGGGAGTCCACTCTCACTGTATGTAGAGGACAGATAGAGGTTTGAGGCAAACATATTGTGTGATTATTTTTGTTTATGTGTTAAAGGGGAAACATTTTATTGGTGTCGATGGGTTGCAGGTTTGTCTTTGGGGAAGAAGTTGCTGAGGACTTCGATGCCAGCGCAGATGAAGTAGTTGATGAGACTCCAAGGTAGTGGAGGTGAGGACCTTGAGCTGTGAAGAGAAGTAGTGAAGAGGAGTGTCACGTGCTTCTGTAGAGGTGGTGAAGCCCCATAGTTGCTCGAGGAAACTTCATGGTGTAGCAGCCAAGAGAGCTGTGGAGGACCCTAGCAGAAGGGTGAAGCACCGTAGTTGCTCAAGGAAACTTCATGGTAGCATCCTGGAGGAGCTGCAGAGGATCCTGGTAGTGAAGCCTGGAAGAACCTAAAGATATCAGGGTAGTGAACTTCCAGAGGTGGAAGGGAAGTTCTGGTGGATTACTTGTAGGGAGTTGATAGTGTTTGGTTGTCATTAGCGTGCAAGACGCAGTGAGAGGTGAGTGATTGTTGGCATTCTTATGTCAAGGAGTGTTTTATACTGAAGTTTAGAGTTACAGTCGTAGGCTGGATTACCTACAGATGTATGCGTTCTAAGGCTGATAGAGTGATCGATTGATCATTGTGGTGTATCAAGGAACATTTATACTGATACGTGTTATTGCATTCAAATGCTGATTTTCTTTGTACACATTTATAGATATATATATATATATATTCCTCTTGTTGATGGTACAACAGTGTATGTAGACTTGATCAACTTGAGGAGGTTGATAGTATCAGGTGGTGAACCAGGAGATAGGATACCACTTGATAAGCTGATCATAGAGTTCTGATGGTGTTGGAGTGCAACCTGATTGTGATATTATAGAGTATAGGATTCATTATTATTATGTGTGTGTATGTATCGTGTATGTGCTTTGTCCAGTAAATGTATCCCAATTTGCTGGTGTTTGCCCTTGTCCTAGTGAGGCTTCCCAGGAGGTAGTAAAGAAGGAGAGAGAGAGAGAAAGAACCAAGAACCACTGCTGCGGACAGGGTAGAAGGTAGTACTAATAAGCCAAAAGGGGATCGAGGAGATCATATTACCTAAGGAGAGAGTGGGGAGTCACAGCGGCTCGAGTGGGTGTGTGCACGTGACAACGAGGCTAGGTGTGGGAGCCGCATCCCCTAAATGTGTGACGTTGAGCCCCTCTCCAAGAGCCAGAAGCGCCAAGGATGATCTCCTAGTGAAGTATAAGCACTCTACCAAGTTGTGGGTTGGGTTGTCCGTAGAGAAGGATCAACGACGAAAACACCAACCAACCCACAGTCTATAATAAATTGGGGGCCTGTCCGGGAGTTGAACCCGGGACCGGGTTCAACATTTACCGGGTCATTTATCTGTTTCCTTCTTCACTGCCCATAATCTTAAACTGTCCATTGAATCCAACATACTATTTTTCATCTGTGTTATCGCCTCTATATTTGCTAGACCTTCTAATCAGGTCAGGCTTGATGAATAATTCTCAAGGAGGGAGACTCGTTTCTCCTGTAGGCTGAGATCATAACACTCTGGGCTCTACTCAGGTCCGCTCTCTTCACATGAGTCTTCCTCGGCTGGGCCATCTTCACTTTTGAAGATCACCCTTGGCGTTCATGTTGGGGTGCGAGGGGGTGTTATCTGTTATTCTCGGTGAGCAACCGTATCAGAACTTATCCTGGCAAGGTCGCCGATGTCGGGGTTTACCTTACTCTTACTCTGGGTTTGCAACAGTTTACTCTCAAGGTCACTCACCGCAGCCCTGCGGGTCTTCACTCTATCCTCACGGCGCCACTGCACGCCAGGAGAGTATCCCAGTCAATCCCAACCGGCCTCTGATTGAGAAGGAGTGGGAACACAAATCATAATCTTAACTGTTATGTGCCCGCCCCAACACTAGGGCTTTACTATTAACCACAAGGTCGCCAACTGGTGTTTTCGGTGTCCAGTAACACTTCAGTGGACTGGTTGAATTGTGGTATCCTTGGCAAGGCCACACCCAATAGATCAGGGTTGGTGGTCATCACTGGTTGTGTGGGTGGTCATCACTGGTTGTGTGGGTGGTCATCACTGGTTGTGTGGGAGGTCATCACTGGTTGTGTGGGTGGTCATCACTGGTTGTGTGGGTGGTCATCACTGGTTATGTGGGTGGTCATCACTGGTTGTGTTGGTGGTCATCACTGGTTGTGTGGGAGGTCATCACTGGTTGTGTGGGTGGTCATCACTGGTTGTGTTGGTGGTCATCACTGGTTGTGTGGGAGGTCATCACTGGTTGTGTGGGTGGTCATCACTGGTTGTGTGGGTGGTCATCACTGGTTGTATGTGTGGTCATCACTGGTTGTGTGGGTGGTCATCACTGGTTGTGTGGGTGGTCATCACTGGTTGTGTGGGTGGTCATCACTGGTTGTGTTGGTGATCATCACTGGTTGTGTTGGTGGTCATCACTGGTTGTGTGGGTGGTCATCACTGGTTGTGTGGGTGGTCATCACTGGTTGTGTGGGTGGTCATCACTGGTTGTGTGGGTGGTCATCACTGGTTGTGTGGGTGGTCATCACTGGTTGTGTGGGTGGTCATCACTGGTTGTGTTGGTGGTCATCACTGGTTGTGTGGGTGGTCATCAATGGTTGTGTCGGTGGTCATCACTGGTTGTGTGGGAGGTCATCACTGGTTGTGTGGGTGGTCATCACTGATTGTGTGGGTGGTCATCACTGGTTGTGTGGGTGGTCATCACTGGTTGTGTGGGTGGTCATCACTGGTTGTGTGGGTGGTCATCACTGATTGTGTGGGTGGTCATCACTGGTTGTGTGGGTGGTCATCACTGGTTGTGTTGGTGGTCATCACTGGTTGTGTTGGTGGTCATCACTGGTTGTGTGGGAGGTCATCACTGGTTGTGTGGGAGGTCATCACTGGTTGTGTGGGTGGTCATCACTGGTTGTGGAAGGTCACCATTACTTGTGGAAGGTCACCAGTACTTGTGGAAGGTCACCACTACATGTGGAAGATCACCACTACATGTGAAAGGTCACCACTACATGTAGAAGGTCACCAGTACTTGTAGAAGGTCACCAGTACTTGTGAAAGGTCACCAGTACTTATGGAAGGTCACCAGGACTTGTGGAAGGCCACCACTACATGTGGAAGGTCACCAGTACTTGTGGAAGGTCACCAGTACTTGTGAAAGATCACCACTACTTGTGGAAGGTCACCACTACTTGTGAAAGATCACCACTACTTGTGTAAGGTCACCAGTACTTGTGAAAGATCACCACTACTTGTGGAAGGTCACCAGTACTTGTGGAAGGTCACCAGTACTTGTGGAACGTCACCAGTACTTGTGGAAGGTCACCACTACTTGTGGAAGGTCACCAGTACTTGTGAAAGATCACCAGTACTTGTGGAAGGTCACCACTACTTGTGGAAGGTCACCACTACTTGTGAAAGATCACCACTACTTTTGGAAGGTCACCACTACATGTGGAAGGTCACCACTACATGTGGAAGGTCACCACTACATGTGGAAGGTCACCACTACATGTGGAAGGTCACCACTACATGTGGAAGGTCACCACTACTTGTGGAAGGTCACCAGTACTTGTGAAAGATCACCAGTACTTGTGGAAGGTCACCACTACTTGTGGAAGGTCACCACTACTTGTGAAAGATCACCACTACTTTTGGAAGGTCACCACTACATGTGGAAGGTCACCACTACATGTGGAAGGTCACCACTACATGTGGAAGGTAAACAAGCACAACCGTCAGTGCTTGTTCACTGGTAGTCGGGTCGTTTAAGGCACTGTGTACACCAGTTGCAATGTGCTCCTGGCGGTTCGGGTTCGAGTTATTTCTGGAGTGTGGAGTTTTCAGTTGCATATGTACTTGGGGGACCATTAAAGCTTATTCGCATTTGTGTTACTCACGTGGCCCCACAAAAATGTGGTGATATGATGAAATAGCTATGCCCAAGATTACCATCAGAGTGCCGTCGGGGTGGTGGTTCAAATAGCCTCGGTTATCACTGCTTTGTACTGTCACTGATGGTCGAGTGATTTAAGGCACCGTGTACACAAGTTGCAATGTGCTCCTGGTAGTCCTGGTTCGAAGCACTTTTGGGGTGTGGAGTTTTCAAATATATATATATATATATATATATATATATATATATATATATATATATATATATATATATATATATATATATATATATATATGTCGTACCTAGTAGCCAGAACGCACTTCTCAGCCTACTATGCAAGGCCCGATTTGCCTAATAAGCCAAGTTATACTGAATTAATATATTTTCTCTAACTTTTTTCTCATGAAATGATAAAGCTACCCATTTCATTATGTATGAGGTCATTTTATTTTTATTGGAGTTAAAATTAACGTAGATATATGACCGAACCTAACCAACCCTACCTAACCTAACCTAACCTATCTTTATAGGTTAGGTTAGGTTAGGTTAGGTTAGGTAGGTTAGGTAGTCGAAAAAACATTAATTCATGAAAACTAGGCTTATTAGGCAAATCGGGCCTTGCATAGTAGGCTGAGAAGTGAGTTCTGGCTACTAGGTACGACATATATATATATATATATATATATATATATATATATATATATATATATATATATATATATATATATATATATATATATATACATATATATATAATATATATATATATATATATATATATATATATATATATATATATATATATATATATATATATATATATATATATATATATATATGTCGTACCTAGTAGCCAGAACTCACTTCTCAGCCTACTATTCAAGGCCCAATTTGCCTAATAAGCAAAGTTTTCCTGAATTAATATATTTACTATAATTTTTTTCTTATGAAATGATAAAGCAACCCTTTTCTCTATGTATGAGGTCAATTTTTTTTTATTGGAGTTAAAATTAACGTAGATATATGACCGAACCTAACCAACCCTACCTAACCTAACCTAACCTATATTTATAGGTAAGGTTAGGTTAGGTAGCCAAAAAAAGCTAGGTTAGGTTAGGTTAGGTAGGTTAGGTAGACGAAAAAACATTAATTCATGAAAACTTGGCTTATTAGGCAAATCGGGCCTTGAATAGTAGGCTGAGAAGTGCGTTCTGGCTAGTAGGTACGACATATATATATATATATATATATATATATATATATATATATATATATATATATATATATATATATATATATATATATATATATATATATATATATATATATATATATATATATATATATATATATATATATACATGTCGTACCTAGTAGCCAGAACACACTTCTCGGCCTACTATGCAAGGCCAGATTTGCCTAATAGGCGGAGTGATTTTCTTTTTTTCAATAAATTGTACCCAATTAGTTTAATGGAATTATTATTATTATATTATATTAAGAACGTAAATTATTTACTTAATTTTGTTAGTTTAGGTTAGGTTAAGATAGGTTAGGTTAGGTTAGGTTAGGTTAGGTTACGTTAGGTAGGGTTGTTTAGGTTAGGTCATATATCTACGTTAGTTTTAACTCAAATTTAAACAAAATTAACTCGTACATAATCAAATGGATCGCTTTATCATTTCATAAGAAAAAAACATTGAAAAATATATCAATTCAGGATAACTTGGCTTATTAGGCAAATCGGGTTTTGCATAGTAGGCCGAGTACGGCGTTCTGGCTACTAGGTACAACATATATATATATATATAAATATATATATATATATATATATATATATATATATATATATATATATACATATATATATATATATATATATATATATATATATATATATATATATATATATATATATATATATATATGTCGTACCTAGTAGCCAGAACTCACTTCTCAGCCTACTATGCGAGGCCCGATTTGCCTAATAAGCCAAGTTTTACTGAATTAATATATTTTCTCTAATTTTTTTCTTATGAAATGATAAAGCTACCCATTTCATTATGTATGAGGTCAATTTTTTGTTATTGGAGTTAAAATTAACGTAGATATATGACCGAACCTAACCAACCCTACCTAACCTAACCTAACCTATCTTTATAGGTTAGGTTAGGTTAGGTAGCCGAAAAAGTTAGGTTAGGTTAGGTTAGGTAGGTTAGGTAGCCGAAAAACAATTAATTCATGAAAACTTGGCTTATTAGGCAAATCGGGCCTTGCATAGTAGGCTCAGAAGTGCGTTCTGGCTACTAGGTACGACATATATATATATATATATATATATATATATATATATATATATATATATATATATATATATATATATATATATATATATATATGTTGTACCTAGTAGCCAGAACGTCGTACTCGGCCTGCTATGCAAGGCCCGATTTGCCTAATAAGCCAAGTTTTCCTGAATTAATATATTTTCTCAATTTTTTTTCTTATGAAATGATAAAGCTACCCATTTCATTATGTATGAGGTCAATTTTTATTTATTGGAGTTAAAATTAACGTAGATATATGACCGACCCTAACCAACCCTACCTAACCTAACCTAACCTATCTCTATAGGTTAGGTTAGGTTAGGTAGCCGAAAAAGTTAGGTTAGGTTAGGTTAGGTAGGTTAGGTAGTCGAAAAACAATTAATTCATGAAAACTTATCTTATTAAGCAAATCGGGCCTTGCATAGTAGGCTGAAAAGTGCGTTCTGGCTACTAGGTACGACATATATATATATATATATATATATATATATATATATATATATATATATATATATATATATATATATATATATATATATATGTCGTACCTAGTAGCCAGAACGTACTTCTCAGCCTACTATGCAAGGCCCGATTTGCCTAATAAGCCAAGTTTTCATGAATTAATTGTTTTTCGACTACCTAACCTACCTAACCTAACCTAACCTAACTTTTTCGGCTACCTAACCAAACCTAACCTATAAAGATAGGTTAAGTTAGGTTAGGTAGGGTTGGTTAGGTTCGGCCATATATCTACGTTAATTTTAACTCCAATAAAAAAAATTGACCTTATACATAATGAAATGGGTAGCTTTATCATTTCATAAGAAAAAAATTAGAAAAAATATATTAATTCAGGAAAACTTGGCTTATTAGGCAAATCGGGCCTTGAATAGTAGGCCAAAAAGTGAGTTCTGGCTACTAGGTACGACATATATATATATATATATATATATATATATATATATATATATATATATATATATATATATATATATATATATATATATATATATATATATATATATATATATAATGTGTGTGTGTGTGTACTCACCTAGTTGTGCTTGCGGGGGTTGAGCTCTGGCTCTTTGGTCCCGCCTCTCAACCGTCAATCAACAGGTGTACAGGCTCCTGAGCCTATTGGGCTCTATCATATCTACACTTGAAACTGTGTATGGAGTCAGCCTCCACCACATTGCTTCCTAATGCATTCCATTTGTTAACCACTCTGACACTAAAAAAGTTCTTTCTAATATCTCTGTGGCTCATTTGGGCACTCAGTTTCCACCTGTGTCCCCTAGTGCGTGTGCCCCTTGTGTTAAATAGCCTGTCTTCATCAACCCTGTCGATTCCCTTGAGATTCTTGAATGTGGTGATCATGTCCCCCCTAACTCTTCTGTCTTCCAACGAAGTGAGGTTCAATTCCCGTAGTCTCTCCTCGTAGCTCATACCTCTCAGCTCGGGTACTAGTCTGGTGGCAAACCTTTGAACCTTTCCAGTTTAGTCTTATGCTTGACTAGATATGGACTCCATGCTGGAGCTGCATACTCCAGGATTGGTCTGACATATGTGGTGTATAATGTTCTGAAAGATTCCTTACACAAGTTTCTAAAGGCCGTTCTTATGTTAGCCAACCTGGCATATGCCGCTGATGTTATCCTCTTGATATGAGCTTTAGGGGACAGGTGTGTGTGTGTGTGTGTGTGTGTGTTCATGTAGCTTTTTGTTAGTAAATGTCATATATTTTTACTGACGTGTTAGAGTGTGCCTTCATATTATCTTTACGAGCATACACGAGTGATATTATATCTCCACCTATGAACAGTAAGATTTTACATGGAAATTTCTTAGTGGCTGGCGGTGTTAGGGCAACATAGACATTTATGGAAACGTATCCTAGGCTGGTAGTCCTGTTTCAACGCTGTAGGTGCAGCAACACTTTTGCAATCAGGCAACATAGGGCTTAACCACTGAACTGCATTGCTGGGATGCCGAGATATTAACCCAGCTGGCGACCTTATTGAATAGTAGAGAAACACAAGTGAGAAAGAGAGACCTGTAACCCTTTGTGTTACGGCGGGCAAGACTCGGAGGACGGGCTGTTGAAGATAAACCTAAGTCTTCCTTCACTCATCCGTGGGACAAGGCCGGAATTGCTTTAGCAGAGTCCCCGGTGGTTGACTGAAGGGTTCAAATCAGCGGCACCCAGGTGGTAGGAGCATAGACCTGCAGTGGTGGGCATTACGTCCTTAACTTTGGGACCAAATGACTGGTGAGTTTCGAGAGTCAGAGAGACTGAGTATTCCTTCTCCTTAACCCCTAGCAGCCCCTACGGCTACCCGAGCCCACCCCCCTATGTAACAGAGGTCATCACTGGTTGTGGGAGATAATCACTGGTTATGGAAGGTCACTACTGCTTGCGAGATATCACCACTGAATATGTGAAGTCAACACTGCCTATTGGAGGTCATGACTGGTTGAGGGATGTTGTCAGTGGTTGTAGAAGGTCATAATGATTGTGAAAGTTCACCACTTCTAATGGAAGGTTATCACTGCTGTAGGGAGGACATCACTGGTTGTAGAAGGTAGCGACTGGATGTAGGAGGTTACCACTGCTTGTGAGAGATCACCATATGTTTGAGAGGTCATTACTGGTGGCGAGAGGTCACCAAAGCTTGTCGAAGGTCAACACTGTTTGTGGGAGGTCATCTCTGGTTGTGGGAGGTCATGACTCTATCAGGGGGGGTCATCACGGGTTGTTGGAGGTCAGCACTGATTGTAGAAGGTCATCACTGTTTGTGGGAGGTCGCAACTGGTGATGGGAGGTCACCATTGTTCGAGTAAAGTCACCACTTGTGGGAATTTACTTGTGGGAAAGAATTATTAATTGTGTTGTTTAAATTAATCAAAATGTTATTTAATTGTAACTTATTATTGATTTAATATTTATTTCAGTTAAGCTGTATAGACAGAATTTTTAGATTTCCTCACAAATAGTCTCACACACTTAGTGGATTTTATTATTAATAAATAATTAAGGAAATTACATGAATACTACTTTGAATAAATTAATTAAAATGGTTAGTCATATGCCCTAATTAAATTTACTTATAATATTTAGAAAATAAAAAGAGCTTAGCTGTTTCAGGAGAGTGTTCTGGAGAACAAGAACTGGACCCGTCACATATGGTGCCTGACAGGTGGTGAGCCACTGGGGTACAACCCATCCTCTTAGATGGGTTGTCAATAGTACACAATAGATAGTACCTATTGTGACAATCGTCAATAGTCAGAATTCGTACGTTCTTAGCTCTTACATAGTAGTATACAGATTAGTAAGGAATTCTTTTAAAATAAATGAAGCTAAAACAAACTTAAATATTCCTAGGCATAGTATAGCACACATTTGTACTATATTAGATCTCAGATATCATGTATCACGCCTAGGGGGGTTAGGATAGGTTAGATACTTCGTCACAGCTGCACAAGTATATAAATAGTTGTTCAGTTTATCCAACTCAATAGTTCAGATTTCTAAGTTCTACATACTGAAATGACAATAGCATGATGCATCAAATGAAGAAATCCACAAAGACCGTATCTTGAGGTTAGGTTATCTTGAGATGATTTCGGGCCTTTAGTGTCCCCGTGGCCCGGTCCTCGACCAGGCCTCCACCCCCAGGAAGCAGCCCGTGACAGCTGACTAACACCTAGGTACTTATTTTACTGCTAGCCAACAGGAGCATAGGGTGAAAGAAACTCTGCCCATTGTATCTCGCGGGCGCCCGGGATCGAACCCGGGACCACAGGATCACAAGTGCAGCATGCTGTCCGCTCGGCCGACCGGCTCCTTGACGAGGGAGCCGGCTCCGTCACGACCGCCGTGACGAGGGCTCAGACCTGTGTCCGAGAGGATCCCAGACACGCCTTAATCAACTGAGCTCTGACATGGTCAAAAGAATTGCAATCGGAAAATCAAGAATCAATTGATTAAGGCGCATCTGGGATCCTCTCAGACGTAGGTTCGAGCCCTCGTCACGGCCCTTGTGGATTTGTTCTAAGTTCTAACTTCGCAGTACGTCGGAATATGTACTATGGTCCTCATCATTACTATAAGTATTGCCCAAACAGGAAGAAGGGCTGCATGCTGCTAAGTCGTAACTCAGGTACCTGTCAACACACTACATTGTGTATTGTGCCAAAACACTTATTTCAATTAATCATTTAAATAATATTTAATTTGATTTATAAAATATATTTAGCTTCAGGTTATAAGACGCTCACCATTTATTTGACGTCATAATCCATGATGATTTATATATATACACTGAGCTCATGTTCAATAATATTGACATCAATGTGTGAGACTTATCGCAGGAGTGGAGGTGGAGTAATAGGGCTGGATAACTCTCTGAGCTCAACATAACTATTACTACTTGAGAGCTGACTGTGGGAAAATCCTAGCAGCTCTTTTAACTCTTTTAAATTATGTAAATACTAAATATTTCTTAATTGACTTTAATATGATAATTTTATCTGATTATTTTCTTAGTTAGTTCTTAGTAATAAGTGAATTAATTAAACAAGTAAGTAAGTGAGTGAGTGGACTGTATGTACTGATTCCGCTGCCTAAATTTATCTCACATAATTGGGGGGACAATTTGCAGCTTAAACCACTTTGAGATGGCTCCTTCATAAACCACAAATTGTTTACCTAAAAAATATAAATTATAAATCATACCACATATGGTGGTCTAATCTACTATTATTATAGCAATAATGAATTGTAATTTCTAATACTGTGTCTACAGTATTGTACAAAAAGAGGCTTAGCTGTTCCTGTTGACGGGGCCTGCTAAGGCTGTGTAATTGTACCATCAAAATTGGGTGTGGCCCTGTGCCTCTGAGTGCCACGTAATGGCGGCTGTCTGGAGGCCTACAAAGCTTGGTGTATAGCTAGGTAATAATCTTATATTGAGGGCCAACTGTCTGTTCAGCTTCTTGTAACTCCAAATCACAATTACCTGCCGAGTTTAAAGAATTAATAATGTTTCCCTGAACATATAAGTACAGGTATGACATGGAATATAAGTGTGTTGAGCTGAGTAAACGTACTTGGTTGTGGGGGTTTCTCATGCATTATAACCGCCTACCTATATATGAATAATTATGGCCAAAATTAAACAAAAATACTTGGTAAGACGGATACTGGTGACGCTGTGGTTGTTGAGAGGCTGTTGTGCTGGTTGCTCACTTGTTGACGCGTAGTCTGGGTGTCTAACGAGTTAAATCAGCTCATATGGAGAGCCACTCTACAACGTGTGCTTTGTTGTTATTGTGTACGTGACGACGCTCCCGGGGGAGACGAACTCAAATGTTTGATGGTACTGTTTATGTTTAAGGAATAGAGTATTAAGCTATATTCCCAGTCTTGAAAATTATATTCAGTCTTAGTGAACACTTTTTTTTATTAAACTTAACACTAGACTGTTGTATAAAAAGATTATGAGTAATGTAAATACGTGCTCATCGATGACGTCACGGAATCACCCATTCTCTTTTCTTTAAGGGGATACTCATGTTATTACGTGTGTCGAATTTCCGACACTGACCGCCAACATCTCTTTTATCTATCCTGAGGCAAGACGGCTTCTTCTCTCCCTTCTCTCTCCCACACATTATATACGGAATACTGATATGATTCCATAATCATATCCGTAGGATTATGGATATGATTACAGAATGAAGTTGTGGATATTGTGCATATGATTACAGAATGAAGTTGTGGATATTGTGGATATGATTACAGAATGAAGGTGTGGATATTGTGGATATGATTACAGAATGAAGGTGTGGATATCCAAGGAAGGTGTGGATATTGATCTCTTAAGTTCTTTACAATATAAAGTAATAGTTTTGATATAAGTAAAATTCAGATTTTGAGAAAACATAGTGGGGAAATTTTCCCACACTACAGGTTGTGGGAGGTCATCACTGGTTGTGGGAGGTCATCACTGGTTGTGGGAGGTCATCACAGGTTGTGGGAGGTCATCACTGGTTGTGGAGGCCATCACTGGTTGTGGGAGGTCATCACTGGTTGTGGGAGGTCATCACAGGTTGTGGGAGGTCATCACTGGTTGTGGAGGCCATCACTGGTTGTGCAGGACAACACTGGTTGTGGAGGTCATCACTGGTTGTGGGAGGTCATCACTAGTTGTGGGAGGTCATCACTGGTTGTGCAGGACAACACCGGTTGTGGGAAGTCATCACTGGTTGTGCAGGACAACACTGGTTGTGGGAAGTCATCACTGGTTGTGAGAGGCTATCATTGCTTGTAGGAGGTCATCACTAGTTGTGGGACTGGTGACTTCTCACAACCACCACCAGGTTACAGTAGCCCTAAGTAGCGTAAATTGATACTACGACCCGCATGGGGTCGTAGTACCAAGGGTGCGGGGGGGGGCCACCCTTGTGCGCCGGGACGTCATCTTACGACACACGTTGACGGTCTCCCGGGGTGAAAGGGAGAAGAAAAATGATGGTGTAAGGGTAAGAGGAGTAAGTATGGGAACAGATGTGCAGCAACAGGTGTGTAAGATGAAAGTGTATGCAATGGGAGCGTAGAGTTACGGAGATGTAGTTATAGTAAGTTAGAAGAATTAGATCTAGGTATCCCTATCTCTGCTGTCAAAACTGTATTGGTCCAAACATTCAGATCTGATAGGAAAGAACTTACTGACTCCCAACGACCTGAAAGTACTAGTATAAAAAGCTATGATTTGTTCAGATCTGAAACCTACATCTATGGACAGCACAAAACGTCCACTAGACTGTGCGACACAGTGGTTGCAAGGATCAGGTTGGGTTACCGTTACCTGTGGCAGGTGGCTGCAGGTGACGGGTCTCCCAATCCTGAGCACTCCAGTTGCAAACTCTGTGAGCAGGAACTACGGCATGATCTCCCGCACTACATCACTGAATGCCCAATTATTAGACCTTTCAGACCAGTTGGCATGAGGTACCTGGAGCTTTGCAATTACTTTATTCACTCTCGTATTCTTGAAGATATCCTCACAGTATACCCAAAATTTGCCAGTGCAGGCTATTAAACACATGACTCTGTATGACTAACCATCCTGCGAGATGGGGACTTGTATTACCACTGCTACCTTATTCAATCTTGTGTTGTTGATATCCTCAAAATGCATCCGGAGTCTGCCAGTGCAGACCGCTAATCACATGCCTCTGTATGACTAACCATCCTGTGTGATGGGGATTTTATAGCATCACCTAGTTAGTTTTTTTTTGACACACTGTACTCCACTTCATATAGTCTAGGGTAGCTGCACTAATGCAGATGTACCTAATATGTTAATAAAAAAAAAAAAATAAAAAAAAAAAGTTAGAAGAATATGTTGGGTTGGAGATGAGTATGTTAAGAGGAGAAGTGGTCCCCCACACATGAGAACACATGGCTAGGAGACCGGATGAATATGTTGTAAGGGGCGTGAAGTGGCACGGGAGGGAATAGTGATAAGGTAAGAGGGGTGGTGGAGGGGATGGGCCGTGGGAGGCATCTGGCCGTCGCCGCCCCCACCTGCAGTCATCTCCTCGTCTCTCTTATGTTTACAAAAGGGTGGGCTGTCCTATGTCAGCAAATGTGAAGATGTTCCCAGCTTCCATAGTGTTGGTACATCAACAACAACATAAGGAGTGTGGGTTCTCACACACACACATACATGGACACAGAACTTAAACAAGTGCGCTATGTCAGCTCTTCCAAGAGTCATACATAGACTTGACACTGAGAATATGTTGTGTATTTCCTCCCCAATGGCTTCACTGCCGCCGACACCATAACACACAAGGGGGTAAGGTAACTCTCACAATGACCAAGAAACACTTCAACAAGGAAGGGTTCATTAGTTCCAGTCAAACCCAGTCCTAAGAGGCTAGGTCTACACCCTTCAGTCGCTCTTAGGGAACTGAGCGGTGTGTGTGGTATCCTCACTACTTGTCAACAATGAGCTCCCCCTTACCCCCACCCCTCCTCCCATTCACCCTTGGTGGTTTGGGTGGCCCTCACACACACACACACACACACACACACACACACACACACACACACACACACACACACACACACACACACACACACACACACACACACATAAGAGGCTGGTACATAAGCTGGAGAGACAGGCAGGTGTAGCTGGTAAGGTGCTCCAGTGGATAAGGGAGTATCTAAGCAATAGGAAGCAGAGAGTTACGGTGAGGGGTGAGACCTCCGATTGGCGTGAAGTCACCAGTGGAGTCCCACAGGGCTCTGTACTCGGTCCTATCTTGTTTCTGATATATGTAAATGATCTCCCGGAGGGTATCGATTCATTTCTCTCAATGTTTGCGGACGATGCTAAAATTATGAGAAGGATTAAAACAGAAGAGGACTGTTTGAGGCTTCAAGAAGACCTAGACAAGCTGAAGGAATGGTCGAACAAATGGTTGTTAGAGTTTAACCCAACCAAATGTAATGTAATGAAGATAGGTGTAGGGAGCAGGAGGCCAGATACAAGGTATCATCTGGGAGAGGAAATTCTTCAGGAGTCAGAGAAGGAAAAAGACTTGGGGGTTGATATCACGCCAGACCTGTCTCCTGCAGCACATATCAAGCGGATAACATCAGCGGCATATGCCAGGCTGGCCAACATACGAACGGCATTCAGAAACTTGTGTAAAGAATCATTCAGAACTTTGTATACCACATATGTCAGGCCAATCCTGGAGTATGCAGCCCCAGCATGGAGTCCATATCTAGTCAAGGATAAGACTAAACTGGAAAAGGTTCAAAGGTTTGCCACCAGACTAGTACCCGAGCTGAGAGGTATGAGCTACGAGGAGAGACTACGGGAATTAAACCTCACTTCGCTGGAAGACAGAAGAGTTAGGGGGGACATGATCACCACATTCAAGATTCTGAAGGGGATTGATAGGGTAGATAAAGACAGTCTATTTAACACAAGGGGAACACGCACAAGGGGACACAGGTGGAAACTGAGTGCCCAAATGAGGCACAGAGATATTAGAAAGAACTTTTTTAGTGTCAGAGTGGTTGACAAATGGAATGCATTAGGAAGTGATGTGGTGGAGGCTGACTCCATACACAGTTTCAAGTGTAGATTGACAGAGCCCGATAGGCTCATGAATCTGTACACCTGTTGATTGACGGTTGAGAGGCGGGACCAAGGAGCCGGAGCTCAACCCCCGCAAGCGCAACTAGGCAACTAGGTGAGTACACACACACACACACACACTCACGGTGGGCCCTGGTAGCCTGGTGGATAGCACGAAGGACTCGTAATTCTGTGGAGCGGGTTAGATTCCCGCACCAGGCAGAAACAAATGGGCAAAGTTTTTCACCCTGAATGCCCCTGTTACCTAGCAGTAAATAGGTACATGGGAGTTAGTCAGCAGTCACGGGCTGCTTCCTGGTGTGTGTGTGTGTGTGTGTGTGCGTGTGTGTGTGTGTGTGTGTGTGTGTGTGTGTGTGTGTGTGTGTGTGTGTGTGTGTGTGTGTGTGTGTGTGTGTGTGTGTGTGTTTGTGTGTGTGTGTGTGTGTGTGTGGAAAAAAATAATAATAGTAGTAGTAGAAACAGTTGATTGACAGTTGAGAGGCGGGCCGAAAGACCAAAGCTCAACCCCCGCAAACACAACTAGGTCAACCAGGTGAACACACACACACACACACACACACACACACACACACACACACATCCCTCCTCAGCATAGAAAACCCCCCTACCCCAAACCCTCCCTGCCCCCACTCAAAAGTTCAGCCAAATCTCCCTCCCCCCCCCACACCCAATCCCCACCCTTCTACCCCTTCCCTCCTCCCGAGTCCTCCCTCCCCCCCTTTCCTTCCCGTCCTCCCTCCCCTTTCACCCCATATCCTCCCTGTCCCTCCCCCTTCACTGGATCCCCCGCCCCTCATTCCAGTATCCTCTGAGATCCTGTTACCCACCTCACAGGTCCTCACACCCATGGAACAGCCTCCCCCACCAGCAGAACACTCACCAAGGAGGCGATTTGAGAAGGGACAGAAGAAAGTGAGCCTCAAAGCGATGTACACTAACATAGATGGAATTACAAATAAAGCAAATGAGCTTGGAGAACTGGTACTAGAGGAAAACCCAGACATAATAGCCCTCACAGAAACAAAGATCACGAAAACAATAACAAATGCAGTGTTCCCACAGGACTATTATGTTATGCGGAAAGAGAGGGAAGGAAGAGGTGGGGGTGGTGTAGCTCTGCTGGTAAGAAAAGGCTGGGATTTTGAGGAGATGGATATTCAGGGCTGTGAAGGTTTCAGTGACTACATAGCAGGTACTGTAACAAATGGAGGGAAAATATTATAGTCGCAGTCATATATAATCCACCACCAAATGACAGAAGACCTAGACAGGAATATGATAGAAACAACATGGCCACCATTAACATAATAGAAAGAGCAGCTTCTGTTGCTAGCAGGAATGGATCTGGACTACTAATTATGGGAGACTTCAACCATGGGAAGATAGATTGGAAGAACAGAGACCCGCATGGAGGACCAGAAACATGGAGAGCTAAGCTGCTGGACGTGGCAACAAGAAACTTTCTAAGCCAGCATACCAAAGAGCCAACAAGAATGAGAGGAGAAGATGAACCAGCAATGCTTGATTTGATATTTACCCTAAATGAATGGGATATAAGGGAAGTTAAGATGGAAGCGCCCTTGGGAATGAGTGACCACAGTGTATTGAACTTTGAGTACCTGGTAGAGCTAGGACTTATCTCCCCCCAAAAAGAACTAGGAATCAAAAGGCTGGCATACCGAAAGGGGAATTATGAACAGATGAAAAGTTTCCTAAGTGAAATACCTTGGGACACAGACCTCAGAGACAAGTCTGTACAGGGTATGATGGACTATGTTACCCAAAAGTGTCAGGAGGCAGTAAACAGGTGCATCCCGGCCCAAAGGGAAAAATCCGAGAAGCAACAGAAGAATCCATGGTATAATAGGGCATGTATGGAAGCGAAGAAACTGAACAAAAAGGCGTGGAGGAACTTCCGGAATAACAGAACACCAGAAAGCAGGGAGAGATACCAGAGAACCAGGAATGAGTACGTCAGGGTGAGAAGAGAAGCAGAGAAAAATTTTGAAAATGATATAGCAAACAAAGCCAAGACCGAACCAAAGCTACTCCACAGTCACATCAGAAGGAAAACAACAGTGAAAGAACAGGTATTGAAACTTAGAACAGGCGAGGACAGGTATACAGAGAATGACAGAGAGGTGTGTGAGGAACTCAACAAGAGGTTCCAGGAGGTCTTCACAATAGAACAGGGTGAGGTCACTGTGCTAGGAGAAAGGGAGGTAAACCAGGCGGCCTTGGAGGAGTTCGAAATTACGAGAGAGGAGGTCAAGAGACACCTGCTGGATCTGGATGTTAGAAAGGCGGTTGGTCCAGATGGGATCTCACCATGGGTACTGAAAGAGTGTGCAGAGGCACTTTGCTTGCCACTCTCCATAGTGTATAGTAAATCACTAGAGACGGGAGACCTACCAGAAATATGGAAGACGGCGAATGTGGTCCCAATATACAAAAAGGGCGACAGACAAGAGGCACTGAACTACAGGCCAGTGTCCTTGACTTGTATACCATGCAAGGTGATGGAGAAGATCGTGAGAAAAAACCTGGTAACACATCTGGAGAGAAGGGACTTCGTGACAAATCGCCAACATGGATTCAGGGAGGGTAAATCTTGCCTTACAGGCTTGATAGAATTCTACGATCAGGTGACACAGATTAAGCAAGAAAGAGAGGGCTGGGCGGACTGTATTTTCTTGGATTGTCGGAAAGCCTTTGACACAGTACCGCATAAGAGGCTGGTACATAAGCTGGAGAGACAGGCAGGTGTAGATGGTAAGGTGCTCCAGTGGATAAGGGAGTATCTAAGCAATAGGAAGCAGAGAGTTACGGTGAGGGGTGAGACCTCCGATTGGCGTGAAGTCACCAGTGGAGTCCCACAGGGCTCTGTACTCGGTCCTATCTTGTTTCTGATATATGTAAATGATCTCCCGGAGGGTATCGATTCATTTCTCTCAATGTTTGCGGACGATGCTAAAATTATGAGAAGGATTAAAACAGAAGAGGACTGTTTGAGGCTTCAAGAAGACCTAGACAAGCTGAAGGAATGGTCGAACAAATGGTTGTTAGAGTTTAACCCAACCAAATGTAATGTAATGAAGATAGGTGTAGGGAGCAGGAGGCCAGATACAAGGTATCATTTGGGAGAGGAAATTCTTCAGGAGTCAGAGAAGGAAAAAGACTTGGGGGTTGATATCACGCCAGACCTGTCTCCTGCAGCACATATCAAGCGGATAACATCAGCGGCATATGCCAGGCTGGCCAACATACGAACGGCATTCAGAAACTTGTGTAAAGAATCATTCAGAACTTTGTATACCACATATGTCAGGCCAATCCTGGAGTATGCAGCCCCAGCATGGAGTCCATATCTAGTCAAGGATAAGACTAAACTGGAAAAGGTTCAAAGGTTTGCCACCAGACTAGTACCCGAGCTGAGACACACACACACACACACACACACACACACACACACACACACACACACACACACACACACACACACACACACACACACACACACACACACACACACACACACACACACACACACACACACACACACACACACACACACACACACACACACACACACACACACACACACACACACACACACACACACACACACACACACACACACACACACACACATACACACACACACACACACACAGTTAATATGTTGTAAGGTTAAGGAAAAAGACGTGTGAACTGGCAAGCGAGGTCTTGACCCCCTCACCCTCTCTCTCTCATCTTTTAAAACAACAATCATATACGGAAGGGGTAGCCTTTCACATGTCCTATATTCCTTATCTGAAGATGTTTTCCACATTCTGTGGTGGCGGTACAACAAGACGTAGAGAGGGTTACTCACACAGTGTCACAGAACTTATCAACAACTGTGCTATGTCAACGCTTCCGAGGTAACTGTGTGTGTGTGTGTGTGTGTACTCACCTAATTGTGCTTGCGGGGGTTGAGCTCTGGCTCTTTGGTCCCGCCTCTCAACCGTCAATCAACTGGTGTACAGATTCCTGAGCCTATTGGGCTCTATCATATCTACATTTGAAACTGTGAATGGAGTCAGCCTCCACCACATCACTTCCTAATGCATTCCATTTGCTAACTACTCTGACACTGAAAAAGTTCTTTCTAACGTCTCTGTGGCTCATTTGGGTACTCAGCTTCCACCTGTGTCCCCTTGTTCGCGTCCCACCAGTGTTGAAAAGTTCATCCTTGTTTACCCGGTCGATTCCCCTGAGGATTTTGTAGGTTGTGATCATGTCCCCCCTTACTCTTCTGTCTTCCAGTGTCGTGAGGTGCATTTCCCGCAGCCTTTCCTCATAACTCATGCCTCTTAGTTCTGGGACTAGTCTAGTAGCATACCTTTGGACTTTTTCCAGCTTCGTCTTGTGCTTGACAAGGTACGGGCTCCATGCTGGGGCCGCATACTCCAGGTGTGTGTGTGTGTGTGTGTGTGTGTGTGTGTGTGTGTGTGTGTGTGTGTGCGTGTACTCACCTAGTTGTACTCACCTAGTTGTGTTTGCGGGGGTTGAGCTCTGGCTCTTTGGTCCCGCCTCTCAACCGTCAATCAACAGGTGTACAGATTCCTGAGCCTATCTGGCTCCATCATATCTACACTTGAAACTGTGTTTGGAGTCAGCCTTCACCACATCACCCCCTAATGCATTCCATTTGTCAACCACTCTGACACTAAAAAAGTTCTTTCTAATAGCTCTGTGGCGCATTTGGGCACTCAGTTTCCATCTGTGTCCCTTTGTGCGTGTTCCCCTTGTGTTAAATAGACTGTCTTTATCTACCCTATCAATCCCCTTCAGAATCTTGAATGTGGTGATCATGTCCCCCCTAACTCTTCTGTCTTCCAGCGAAGTGAGGTTTAATTCCCGTAGTCTCTCCTCGTAGCTCATACCTCTCAGCTCGGGTACTAGTCTGGTGGCAAACCTTTGAACCTTTTCCAGTTTAGTCTTATCCTTGACTAGATATGGACTCCATGCTGGGGCTGCATACTCCAGGATTGGCCTGACATATGTGGTATACAAAGTTCTGAATGATTCTTTACACAAGTTTCTGAATGCCGTTCGTATGTTGGCCAGCCTGGCATATGCCGCTGATGTTATCCGCTTGATATGTGCTGCAGGAGACAGTTCTGGCGTGATATCAACCCCCAAGTCTTTTTCCTTCTCTGACTCCTGAAGAATTTCCTCTCCCAGATGATACCTTGTATCTGGCCTCCTGCTCCCTACACCTATCTTCATTACATTACATTTGGTTGGGTTAAACTCTAACAACCATTTGTTCGACCATTCCTTCAGCTTGTCTAGGTCTTCTTGAAGCCTCAAACAGTCCTCTTCTGTTTTAATCCTTCTCATAATTTTAGCATCGTCCGCAAACATTGAGAGAAATGAACCGATACCCTCCAGGAGATCATTTACATATATTCGAAACAAGATAGGATCAAGTACAGAGCCCTGTGGGACTCCACTGGTGACTTCACGCCAATCGAAGGTCTCACCCCTCACCGAAACTCTCTGCTTCCTATTGCTTAGATACTCCCTTATCCACTGGAGCACCTTACCAGCTACACCTGCCTGTCTCTCCAGCTTATGTACCAGCCTCTTATGCGGTACTGTGTCAAAGGCTTTCCGACAATCCAAGAAAATGCAGTCCGGCCAGCCCTCTCTTTCTTGCTTAATCTTTGTCACCTGATCGTAAAATTCTATCAAACCTGTAAGGCAAGATTTACCCTCCCTGATCCCATGTTGGCGATTTGTCACAAAGTCCCTTCTCTCCAGATGTGTTACCAGGTTTTTTCTCACGATCTTCTCCATCACCTTGCATGGTATACAAGTCAAGGACACTGGCCTGTAGTTCAGTGCCTCTTGCCTGTCGCCCTTTTTGTATATTGGGACCACATTCGCCGTCTTCCATATTTCTGGGAGGTCTCCCGTCTCCAGTGACTTACTATACACTATGGAGAGTGGCAAGCAACGTGCCTCTGCACACTCTTTCAGTACCCATGGTGAGATCCCATCTGGACCAACAGCCTTTCTAACATCCAGATCAAGCAGGTGTCTCTTGACCTCCTCTCTCGTAATTTCGAACTCTTCCAAGGCCGCCTGGTTTACCTCCCTTTCTCCTAGCACAGTGACCTCACCTTGTTCTATTGTGAAGACCTCCTGGAACCTCTTGTTGAGTTCTTCACACACCTCTCTGTCATTCTTAGTATACCTGTCCTCGCCTGTTCGAAGTTTCAATACCTGTTCTTTCACTGTTGTTTTCCTTCTGATGTGACTGTGGAGTAGCTTTGGTTCGGTCTTGGCTTTGTTTGCTATATCATTTTCAAAACTTTTCTCTGCTTCTCTTCTCACCCTGACGTACTCATTCCTGGTTCTCTGGTATCTCTCTCTGCTTTCTGGTGTTCTGTTATTCCGGAAGTTCCTCCACGCCCTTTTGTTCAGTTTCTTCGCTTCCATACATGCCCTATTATACCATGGATTCTTCTGTTGCTTCTCGGATTTTTCCCTCTGGGCCGGGATGAACCTGTCCTCATGACACTTTTGGGTAACATAGTCCATCATACCCTGTACAGACTTATCTCTGAGGTCTGTGTCCCAAGGTATTTCACTTAGGAAACTTCTCATCTGTTCATAATTCCCCTTTCGGTATGCCAGCCTTTTGATTCCTAGTTCGTTTTTGGTGGAGATAAGTCCTAGCTCTACCAGGTACTCAAAGTTCAATACACTGTGGTCACTCATTCCCAAGGGCGCTTCCATCTTAACTTCCCTTATATCCCACTCATTTAGGGTAAATATCAAATCAAGCATTGCTGGTTCATCTTCTCCTCTCATTCTTGTTGGTTCTTTGATGTGCTGGCTTAGAAAGATTCTTGTTG
>NC_091201.1:14741669-14754169 GCF_040958095.1 Procambarus clarkii
GTGCACCGGTGGGTGGGTGCACCGATGCACCCACCCACCCCATAACGGGAACCATTCACATCAGTAGAGTTAGCCAAGGTCCCAGCATTGTAGCCTATACAAGTTAGTATGGCTCAGTGAATCCTATTGAGAAGAATGATATCGGACAAGCCATTAGTCTAATCGAAAGTCTACTCCATGGTTAAAGGCCTGCATGAGGATATGACAGAAAACCAGGTGTTATACTTTACAAAATCCTTAGAAGAACTTGAAATGTATATTGAAGATGCGGAGGAAATTAACAAAAGTTATTCTCCCATGGGGAGTTGGTATGTCAGCTCAGCATCGAGAAGCAGAGTGGGAATGTACTAACCTCCCTATTATTCAAAATATGCAGAGGAGTTTAAAACCTTATAACATCAAAGTGGTTTCAGTCTGCGCTATGGAAACAAGGGTGAAACAAAAATCTCACTAGCAACCTTTGCCCGACAGTATAAAGCCCAAGGCACGACAGTATAAAGCCGCTCACAACCTCACTCCACCACTACACACCTCTCAGTAAAGCTGTTGACTACTGTCCCTGGAGACCTATCTTTTTCTGAGTATTTCTACTCCAATTGTGTTTTCTATGAGATAGATGCCACGAGTGTGATGATGAGTGGAGTGGTGGAAGATTTATGGATGCGTTATCCTTACACTTGCATTCATCGTGCCAAGTCACCCAACAAAAATCGTGCAGAGCGAAGAGATGGTGGCATACCTGGGGAGGTTGCGCATGGGGAACCTCCTAAATTTAGCAGTGGAATAGACGATGATCCTTATCTACCACACCTCATTGGATTAATAACGCAACACACTTTTGGGAAATCATCTAAACCACTAAACATGACGATGAAGAAAATCAAGGAAGCGTATAATGAAGACCACCACAACTATAAAGGATCATCCTAACAAGAGAAGGATGCAAAATTAATCGCATAATTTTTCCCCTTTAGACTAGGGATGGGATGTGGACAATATTCGAAGAGATATGATCATGAAATATTGAGATTGAAATATTTTCCCATAATGGAGAAGTTGGAGGAATATTACCACCAAAGTGGACTAACATTCGTGATGGTGCACCCCGTGAACGATGTCATACCTGCAACGGTCCCTACATATGGTGTACACGCTCATAAGTTGGGTGAAGGAGTAGCAACAGCCTATCACCAGATGAAGAAGAAGGCGATTATGGACATAGTCAACGCAGAAGAAGAAACTGCTGTACCTCCTCGTATAGATATACCCGAAATAGATCTCACAGGAGACATTATGGTCATTGATTTAACAGCAGAGTAGAAATGTAACAGCATATATCTGGGGACCTGAATGGTCCCCAGGCATATATGCAACTGAAAACTCAAAACCCAGAAGTGACTCGAACCCATACTGCCAGGAGCACTCTGCAACTGGTGTACAGGACCCCATAACCACTCGACCATCACGACCAGACAAAAGATGATGGTAGCCTCAGCTAACTCCCCATCATCTCACCTACACTCTGATGGTAATCTTGGGCATGGTATTTTATCAAATCCCCTGATTCTTTGGGGCCCACGTGAGGAACACAAATGCGAACAA
Source organism: Procambarus clarkii (assembly GCF_040958095.1). NCBI lineage: Eukaryota > Metazoa > Arthropoda > Malacostraca > Decapoda > Cambaridae > Procambarus > Procambarus clarkii. Next base: position 14,743,272 of record NC_091201.1, read on the forward strand.
GCCTGAATGGTCCCCAGGTATATATGCAACTGGAAACTCACACCCCACAAGTTACTCAAACCCATACTACCAGGAGCACTTTGCAACTGGTGTACAGGACCCCTTAACCACTCGACCATCACAACCGGAAAAAAGATGATGGTACGTGAGGCTAATTCCCCATCATCCCGCCGGCACTCTAATAGTTACAAAATAGTTAGAGGGATAGAAACCCTAAATCAGAAGATAGCAAATACAGAATATATATATATATATATATATATATATATATATATATATATATATATATATATATATATATATATATATATATATATATATATATATATATATATATATAAAAACCTAGAAGGGGTACCACCTCTGGTGCAAATGTAGGGACCCATAGCCTCAGAGAAGAAAATAAAGAGTACTCAGAGAAGACCTTTTGGATCCTCACTGAACACTTTGATATTTTCTTCTCCTACCACCCGGAGTAAAATAGGTACCTGGGTGTTAGTCAGCTGTCACGGGCTGCTTCCTGGGGGTGGAGGCCTGGTCGAGGACCGGGCCGCGGGGACACTAAAAAGCCCCGAAATCATCTCAAGATAACCTCAAGATAACCCCTATTCTTTTGTTAAGTGTGTATATTTATCTAACTTTATTTGAAAATGTCATTACACAAAAAAGTTACAATATTGATTACATACAGGGTACAAGGCTGCTTGTCATAAGTTGAATAGCTCCTCCAGCTCCTCAGATGGCGGGCACGAACCATGGATGCAGTGAGCATTTCCTCTCTGGATTGCCACACTAAGGCGCTGCTATATATATATATATATATATATATATATATATATATATATGAGTGAGGTGGGAAGGATGATGTGGCATTAGAGGATATTAATAGGGTATTAAAAGTATCAACACAAGACAGAACACGAAACAATGGATATTGAATAGAAGTGTTTGTAGAAAGCCTATTGGTCCATATTTCTTGATGCTTCTATATTGGAGCGGAGTCTTGAGGTGGGTAGAATATAGTTGTGCAATAATTGGCTGTTGATTGCTGGTGTTGACTTCTTGATGTGTAGTGCCTCGCAAACGTCAAGCCGCCTGCTATCGCTGTATCTGTCGATGATTTCTGTGTTGTTTACTAGGATTTCTCTGGCGATGGTTTGGTTATGGGAAGAGATTATATGTTCCTTAATGGAGCCCTGTTGTTTATGCATCGTTAAACGCCTAGAAAGAGATGTTGTTGTCTTGCCTATATACTGGATTTTTTGGAGCTTACAGTCCCCAAGTGGGCATTTGAAGGCATAGACGACGTTAGTCTCTTTTAAAGCGTTCTGTTTCGTGTCTGGAGAGTTTCTCATGAGTAGGCTGGCCGTTTTTCTGGTTTTATAGTAAATCGTCAGTTGTATCCTCTGATTTTTGTCTGTAGGGATAACGTTTCTATTAACAATATCATTCAGGACCCTTTCCTCTGTTTTATGAGCTGTGGAAAAGAAGTTCCTGTAAAATAGTCTAATTGGGGGTATAGGTGTTGTGTTAGTTGTCTCTTCGGAGGTTGCATGGCTTTTCACTTTCCTTCTTATGATGTCTTCGATGAAACCATTGGAGAAGCCGTTATTGACTAGAACCTGCCTTACCCTACAGAGTTCTTCGTCGACTTGCTTCCATTCTGAGCTGTGGCTGAGAGCACGGTCGACGTATGCGTTAACAACACTCCTCTTGTACCTGTCAGGGCAGTCGCTGTTGGCATTTAGGCACATTCCTATGTTTGTTTCCTTTGTGTAGACTGCAGTGTGGAAACCTCCGCCCTTTTCCATGACTGTTACATCTAGAAAAGGCAGCTTCCCATCCTTTTCCGTCTCGTAAGTGAAACGCAGCACGGAACTCTGCTCAAATGCCTCCTTCAGCTCCTGCAGATGTCTGACATCAGGTACCTGTGTAAAAATGTCGTCAACATACCTGCAGTATATGGCCGGTTTCAAGTTCATGTCGACTAAGACTTTTTGCTCGATGGTACCCATGTAGAAGTTTGCAAACAGGACACCTAGGGGAGAACCCATAGCGACCCCATCTACTTGCTTATACATATGCCCATCCGGGCTCAAGAAGGGTGCCTCTTTAGTACAAGCTTGGAGTAGTTTCCTCAGAATACTTTCTGGCATGTCAAGAGGAGTACAGGCTGGATCACGATACACTCTGTCGGCTATCATTCCGATTGTCTCCAACGGAGACATACCAACGTACCTGTGGACGAGACAATCGGAATGATAGCCGACAGAGTGTATCGTGATCCAGCCTGTACTCCTCTTGACATGCCAGAAAGTATTCTGAGGAAACTACTCCAAGCTTGTACTAAAGAGGCACCCTTCTTGAGCCCGGATGGGCATATGTATAAGCAAGTAGATGGGGTCGCTATGGGTTCTCCCCTAGGTGTCCTGTTTGCAAACTTCTACATGGGTACCATCGAGCAAAAAGTCTTAGTCGACATGAACTTGAAACCGGCCATATACTGCAGGTATGTTGACGACATTTTTACACAGGTACCTGATGTCAGACATCTGCAGGAGCTGAAGGAGGCATTTGAGCAGAGTTCCGTGCTGCGTTTCACTTACGAGACGGAAAAGGATGGGAAGCTGCCTTTTCTAGATGTAACAGTCATGGAAAAGGGCGGAGGTTTCCACACTGCAGTCTACACAAAGGAAACAAACATAGGAATGTGCCTAAATGCCAACAGCGACTGCCCTGACAGGTACAAGAGGAGTGTTGTTAACGCATACGTCGACCGTGCTCTCAGCCACAGCTCAGAATGGAAGCAAGTCGACGAAGAACTCTGTAGGGTAAGGCAGGTTCTAGTCAATAACGGCTTCTCCAATGGTTTCATCGAAGACATCATAAGAAGGAAAGTGAAAAGCCATGCAACCTCCGAAGAGACAACTAACACAACACCTATACCCCCAATTAGACTATTTTACAGGAACTTCTTTTCCACAGCTCATAAAACAGAGGAAAGGGTCCTGAATGATATTGTTAATAGAAACGTTATCCCTACAGACAAAAATCAGAGGATACAACTGACGATTTACTATAAAACCAGAAAAACGGCCAGCCTACTCATGAGAAACTCTCCAGACACGAAACAGAACGCTTTAAAAGAGACTAACGTCGTCTATGCCTTCAAATGCCCACTTGGGGACTGTAAGCTCCAAAAAATCCAGTATATAGGCAAGACAACAACATCTCTTTCTAGGCGTTTAACGATGCATAAACAACAGGGCTCCATTAAGGAACATATAATCTCTTCCCATAACCAAACCATCGCCAGAGAAATCCTAGTAAACAACACAGAAATCATCGACAGATACAGCGATAGCAGGCGGCTTGACGTTTGCGAGGCACTACACATCAAGAAGTCAACACCAGCAATCAACAGCCAATTATTGCACAACTATATTCTACCCACCTCAAGACTCCGCTCCAATATAGAAGCATCAAGAAATATGGACCAATAGGCTTTCTACAAACACTTCTATTCAATATCCATTGTTTCGTGTTCTGTCTTGTGTTGATACTTTTAATACCATATATATATATATATATATATATATATATATATATATATATATATATGTCGTACTTAGTAGCCAGAACGCACTTCTCAGCCTACTATGCAAGGCCCGATTTGCCTAATAAGCCAAGTTTTCATGAAATAATGTTTTTTCGACTACCTAACCTACCTAACCTAACCTAACCTAACTTTTTCGGCTACCTAACCTAACCTAACCTATAAAGATAGGTTAGGTTAGGTTAGGTAGGGTTGGTTAGGTTCGGTCATATATCTAAGTTAATTTTACCTCCAATAAAAAAAAATTGACCTCATACATAATGAAATGAGTAGCTTTATCATTTCATACGAAAAAAATTAGAGAAAATATATTAATTCAGGAAAACTTGGCTTATTAGGCAGAACGGGCCTTGCATAGTAGGCTGAGAAGTGCGTTCTGGCTACTAGGTACGACATATATATATATATATATATATATATATATATATATATATATATATATATATATATATATATATATATATATATATATATATATATATATATATATATATATATATATATATATATGTATATATATATTTTAGTTTGTGAGGGTACCACCTCTGGTGCCAATGTGGGGACCCATAGCCTCGGAGAAGAAAATAAAAAGTATTCAGAGGAGACCTTGTGGTTTCTCACTGAACACTAATATTATCTTCTCCTACCACCCCCATTCTTTTGTATGTACACATATATATTTACTTTATTTGAACTTTGTTACAAAAAAGGAGTTACATATGGATTACAAAGATGGTTATCATAGGTTGTCGAGTTCCTCCAGCTCCTCAGATGGCGGGCAGGAACCCTGGATGCAGTGCGCATTTCCCCTCTGTATTGCCACACTGAGGCCCTGGAAGAGAAAGCTTGCAGCTCTCGGGTCCCTTGTTGTTTCAATGAGCCTAGAACCCAGTTCCTTCAAAAAACTGGTAGCACTTTTACCCCAGGCGCCGAGTGTCTCAGAAGCAATGGGGACAAAATTGTAGTGGTGATCCAGTTCTCTATACTTACGGGATTTGGCTGCTTCCCTGTGGGTGGCAGCGCCACCTGGTTGTGCAACACTGAGGTTAATGTAGGTGTTAGCCAGGGTTGATACGCACGTGTAGTCCCATACCAACTGCTTGCCATTCTTCCAGGGGTTCACTGTGATACCATCCGGGCGACCAATAAGAGCATCAGAGTTACGGGGCGTTAGGTAACGGGGCTCTCTGGTGAGGCTCCTCTTGATGATGTCGTTAACTTCACTGTGCCTCGAGTGCCATCCCCCTGTGCTTTGGCAAAGTAGGCCATGGTGGCCGTACCTGTCAGCCATCACCTCGCCGCAAATACACCTATATCTGGTGTGGATTGGGGCAGCAAGGCGGAGGGCCACAGCAATTCGGAGGGCGTGTGGTGTGAGACGCGTGCCAGTTGCCGACATTGGGGTTGCTAACAGGAAATTCCCTGCATGTGGTGCTGCTACTGCTGTGAGGCGAGCGATGTCGTGTTGTGTTGTTGCAGCACCCAGGCACTCTGCAGCAACTTGGTCTACAATGGGGCCATCCCAGCTGGATTGCTTGTGGGCTTTTGGGGATGGTGGTTGAGGTGATTGGCCTGCACGAGAGGCCCACTCTGTGGCACAGCATGTAAGATTGGGATCATGTACACCTGCCAGCTGATGTAAGTGGGCAGGTAGAATTTCCTTCACAAGGTCGTCGGATGCTGATAAGGAGGACAGGAAGGCTGGAACAGCGATTTGCGTTGCTGTTCGAACTCCGAGGCCCCCAAGTCTTACGGGAAGAGAGGCTTGTTTCCACTGTAGGTCATCGAGAGAGAGGTTAAGGGCTTTTTCTAGCATTGATTTTAGTAACCGGTCATACTCACTTAGTTTTTGGCTACTGTAAGATGGTGAACACCTCAGAAAGTAGGTTAACCTGGGGAGGGACAGACATCTGGTGATGAGGTAGAGTGCATCATGAGCATCAATATCCTCAATCCTCCCATCCATCCTCTTAAGGTCAGCGATTTTCTTATCAAGGACCTCATCGATGGCTTTCAACCCCAGGGGAGCTCCTAGGAGTGTGCTGTCTTCAGGTTTAGTTTTATGGATATTTGGCAGAAGACTCTCTATTCTTTCTACGATGCCCTGGTTGGAACATATTATTTCACATTTAGAAGGGTTCAGGGTGAGGCCTAAAACTGCACCTTGCTCCTGGATTTTTCTGATGTCCTCCAGGAGGGAGTCTTGGGAACCAGCTAGGGTACCATCATCCAAGAACCAGATGTTAAGCTCGCTGGACAGGACCTCTGTGACTTGTTTGATGACTAAGCAGAAAAGGAGAGGAGCAAGGGGGTCACCCCGTTGGACGCCTTCTCGCGAGTCAATTTCATGTTCGCCAAAAAGTAGCTTAAGATCCATACTGTAGCATGAATGTACAAAAGGGTAGAGGGAAGGGAAATGACTATGAACCGCACGGAGTACAGCATCCCTCCGCACCAAATTGAAGGCATTTTTGAAATCTAGCTTGAAAAGGGCCTTTTCGTCTGTGATGTTGGCGATGAAGGCTCGAGCTGCATGGGCTGCCGCCTCACACCCTTGTGGAATGCCAAACCCGAGCTGTTTTGGCTTCAGCATGTTGGCCGCTGCATCACTAACTGTTCTTGCAGCTGCCTTTGCGACGAGACGCCGGAGAGAATTGCCCACAGCTATTGGCCTGATCCCCCCATCCTTTTTCTTTAGAGCACAGAGAGATGCTCCAAAAAAGATAGGTCTTATGGACGCTGGTATGTTGCCAGCTAGACATGTGTTGGTGAATCTGGTTAGTTCCACCAAGAGGTTCTTTGCAATGTCACCCAGTGCAGGGTTGAGCATTTGCTTGAGGTGGTTGGGTTTTAGTCCTGTGAACCCACCTGCTGATCCTGTAGGGAAGGACATGGCTGCTTTATGGACCACAGATTCAGCCACCCAGAGAGGTTCTGCTCCGGTAGCCCCCACTTGTACAATGTCGTCCTCACGCGGAGCCCTGGGTGGGTGTTTCTCCCTTAGGGCTTGAGCTGTTGCGGCATCTCTGTCTGCAATTGAGTCCTCACTGGTGATGACTCGTATTGCGCCAATAGTGTTTCCTTCTTCTATTTTCTTGGTGACTGATGTTCTGATTTTTTATGTCTCAGATATGCCACTGTTGCTCTTCCTGCCGTGGGTGTTTCTCGCGCGAGTGGGAAGCCGCACCTGGTTGTCCTCCCTGGGAAAATCATGTATAGCTTTGATGACTGAGGCAGCTAAGGTTTTATCTCTCCTTGCAGGGGTGGCTAGACATATGTTGCCAAACATTAGGAGGTTGTGCCATGCTTGGGTCGTTCCAGGAGAATCGTCGACCTTTCTCAGGAGGGCAGATAATTTGGCTGCTGCATGGGGGCGGGCTGCTTTAGGGATGTGTTGCAAGGTTCTGGCCGATGTTGCTTTGATAGCTTCTAATAAATTTTCTGTGGGAATGAAGGTCTGGGAGGTGTTTTGCCTTACGGGCGGTGTGGGCTGTTGACTGGTGTTCTCCCTGGGAGGGTGCCCAGAACCCAAACACCTGGCTCTGTTGTGGTAATGAAGGCGCACATTATCGTCACTCAACCGGATATAGCATACCCGGTCACACGTCTGACATCTACCTTGTCTACCCCTGCTTGATGGTTCATCTTGGCATGGAGAAGCCTGGCTATCTGTTGAGAGCTGCGACATGGGCGGGCGCTGGGCGGGAAGGTGGACGGCGGGTGGAGGCTGGGGGGATGATCAGCTGGCCGTGGCTCTTACTACTCAGATGAGTGGTAATACATATACCACCTCTATAAAAAGTGGTGATATATATATATATATATATATATATATATATATATATATATATATATATATATATATATATATATATATATATATATATATATATATATATATATATATATATATGTCGTACTTAGTAGCCAGAACGCACTTCTCAGCCTACTATGCAAGGCCCGATTTGCCTAATAAGCCAAGTTTTCATGAAATAATGTTTTTTCGACTACCTAACCTACCTAACCTAACCTAACCTAACTTTTTCGGCTACCTAACCTAACCTAACCTATAAAGATAGGTTAGGTTAGGTTAGGTAGGGTTGGTTAGGTTCGGTCATATATCTAAGTTAATTTTACCTCCAATAAAAAAAAATTGACCTCATACATAATGAAATGAGTAGCTTTATCATTTCATACGAAAAAAATTAGAGAAAATATATTAATTCAGGAAAACTTGGCTTATTAGGCAGAACGGGCCTTGCATAGTAGGCTGAGAAGTGCGTTCTGGCTACTAGGTACGACATATATATATATATATATATATATATATATATATATATATATATATATATATATATATATATATATATATATATATATATATATATATATATATATATATATGTATATATATATTTTAGTTTGTGAGGGTACCACCTCTGGTGCCAATGTGGGGACCCATAGCCTCGGAGAAGAAAATAAAAAGTATTCAGAGGAGACCTTGTGGTTTCTCACTGAACACTAATATTAATCTTCTCCTACCACCCCCATTCTTTTGTATGTACACATATATATTTACTTTATTTGAACTTTGTTACAAAAAAGGAGTTACATATGGATTACAAAGATGGTTATCATAGGTTGTCGAGTTCCTCCAGCTCCTCAGATGGCGGGCAGGAACCCTGGATGCAGTGCGCATTTCCCCTCTGTATTGCCACACTGAGGCCCTGGAAGAGAAAGCTTGCAGCTCTCGGGTCCCTTGTTGTTTCAATGAGCCTAGAACCCAGTTCCTTCAAAAAACTGGTAGCACTTTTACCCCAGGCGCCGAGTGTCTCAGAAGCAATGGGGACAAAATTGTAGTGGTGATCCAGTTCTCTATACTTACGGGATTTGGCTGCTTCCCTGTGGGTGGCAGCGCCACCTGGTTGTGCAACACTGAGGTTAATGTAGGTGTTAGCCAGGGTTGATACGCACGTGTAGTCCCATACCAACTGCTTGCCATTCTTCCAGGGGTTCACTGTGATACCATCCGGGCGACCAATAAGAGCATCAGAGTTACGGGGCGTTACGTAACGGGGCTCTCTGGTGAGGCTCCTCTTGATGATGTCGTTAACTTCACTGTGCCTCGAGTGCCATCCCCCTGTGCTTTGGCAAAGTAGGCCATGGTGGCCGTACCTGTCAGCCATCACCTCGCCGCAAATACACCTATATCTGGTGTGGATTGGGGCAGCAAGGCGGAGGGCCACAGCAATTCGGAGGGCGTGTGGTGTGAGACGCGTGCCAGTTGCCGACATTGGGGTTGCTAACAGGAAATTCCCTGCATGTGGTGCTGCTACTGCTGTGAGGCGAGCGATGTCGTGTTGTGTTGTTGCAGCACCCAGGCACTCTGCAGCAACTTGGTCTACAATGGGGCCATCCCAGCTGGATTGCTTGTGGGCTTTTGGGGATGGTGGTTGAGGTGATTGGCCTGCACGAGAGGCCCACTCTGTGGCACAGCATGTAAGATTGGGATCATGTACACCTGCCAGCTGATGTAAGTGGGCAGGTAGAATTTCCTTCACAAGGTCGTCGGATGCTGATAAGGAGGACAGGAAGGCTGGAACAGCGATTTGCGTTGCTGTTCGAACTCCGAGGCCCCCAAGTCTTACGGGAAGAGAGGCTTGTTTCCACTGTAGGTCATCGAGAGAGAGGTTAAGGGCTTTTTCTAGCATTGATTTTAGTAACCGGTCATACTCACTTAGTTTTTGGCTACTGTAAGATGGTGAACACCTCAGAAAGTAGGTTAACCTGGGGAGGGACAGACATCTGGTGATGAGGTAGAGTGCATCATGAGCATCAATATCCTCAATCCTCCCATCCATCCTCTTAAGGTCAGCGATTTTCTTATCAAGGACCTCATCGATGGCTTTCAACCCCAGGGGAGCTCCTAGGAGTGTGCTGTCTTCAGGTTTAGTTTTATGGATATTTGGCAGAAGACTCTCTATTCTTTCTACGATGCCCTGGTTGGAACATATTATTTCACATTTAGAAGGGTTCAGGGTGAGGCCTAAAACTGCACCTTGCTCCTGGATTTTTCTGATGTCCTCCAGGAGGGAGTCTTGGGAACCAGCTAGGGTACCATCATCCAAGAACCAGATGTTAAGCTCGCTGGACAGGACCTCTGTGACTTGTTTGATGACTAAGCAGAAAAGGAGAGGAGCAAGGGGGTCACCCCGTTGGACGCCTTCTCGCGAGTCAATTTCATGTTCGCCAAAAAGTAGCTTAAGATCCATACTGTAGCATGAATGTACAAAAGGGTAGAGGGAAGGGAAATGACTATGAACCGCACGGAGTACAGCATCCCTCCGCACCAAATTGAAGGCATTTTTGAAATCTAGCTTGAAAAGGGCCTTTTCGTCTGTGATGTTGGCGATGAAGGCTCGAGCTGCATGGGCTGCCGCCTCACACCCTTGTGGAATGCCAAACCCGAGCTGTTTTGGCTTCAGCATGTTGGCCGCTGCATCACTAACTGTTCTTGCAGCTGCCTTTGCGACGAGACGCCGGAGAGAATTGCCCACAGCTATTGGCCTGATCCCCCCATCCTTTTTCTTTAGAGCACAGAGAGATGCTCCAAAAAAGATAGGTCTTATGGACGCTGGTATGTTGCCAGCTAGACATGTGTTGGTGAATCTGGTTAGTTCCACCAAGAGGTTCTTTGCAATGTCACCCAGTGCAGGGTTGAGCATTTGCTTGAGGTGGTTGGGTTTTAGTCCTGTGAACCCACCTGCTGATCCTGTAGGGAAGGACATGGCTGCTTTATGGACCACAGATTCAGCCACCCAGAGAGGTTCTGCTCCGGTAGCCCCCACTTGTACAATGTCGTCCTCACGCGGAGCCCTGGGTGGGTGTTTCTCCCTTAGGGCTTGAGCTGTTGCGGCATCTCTGTCTGCAATTGAGTCCTCACTGGTGATGACTCGTATTGCGCCAATAGTGTTTCCTTCTTCTATTTTCTTGGTGACTGATGTTCTGATTTTTTATGTCTCAGATATGCCACTGTTGCTCTTCCTGCCGTGGGTGTTTCTCGCGCGAGTGGGAAGCCGCACCTGGTTGTCCTCCCTGGGAAAATCATGTATAGCTTTGATGACTGAGGCAGCTAAGGTTTTATCTCTCCTTGCAGGGGTGGCTAGACATATGTTGCCAAACATTAGGAGGTTGTGCCATGCTTGGGTCGTTCCAGGAGAATCGTCGACCTTTCTCAGGAGGGCAGATAATTTGGCTGCTGCATGGGGGCGGGCTGCTTTAG
>NC_091201.1:14759169-14825310 GCF_040958095.1 Procambarus clarkii
TATCCATGTCCCACCCGTGCTGAAGCGTTTGTCTTTTTCCACCCTGTCAATTTCCCTGAGAATTTTGTAGGAGGTTATCATGTCTCCCCTTACTCTTCTGTTTTCCAGGGATGTGAGGTTCAGCTCCTTTAGCCTTTCCTCGTAGCTCATTCCTCTCAGTTCCGGGACGAGCCTGGTGGCATACCGCTGAATTTTCTCTAGCTTTGACTTGTGTTTAACTAGGTATGGACTCCAGGCTGGAGCTGCATACTCCAGGATTGGTCTTACATAAGTGGTATGCAGGGTTCGGAAAGATTCCTTACAAAAATTTCTAAAGGCAGTTCTTATGTTGGCCAGTCTAGCATATGCCGCTGATGATATTCTTTTGATGTGGGCCTCTGGGGACAGGTTCGGTGTGATATCAACCCCCAGATCTTTCTCTCTATTTGACTCTTGCAGGATTTCACCTCCCAGATGATACCTTGTGTTCAGCCTCCTGCTCCCTTCGCCTAATTTCATCACCTTACACTTTCCTGAGTTGAACTTTAGCAGCCATTTTCTAGAGCATTCCTCCAGTTTATCCAGGTCATCCTATAGTCTCTGTCTATCTTCATCCGTCTTGAATCTTCTCATAACTTTTGCATCATCAGCAAACATTGAGAGGAATGAGTCTATACCCTCCGGAAGATCGTTTCCATATATTAGAAACAGGATGGGTCCAAGTACTGAGCCCTGTGGGACTCCGCTGGTGACATCTCGCCACTCTGATGTCTCCACCCTCACCGTTTCTCGCTGGTTCCTGTTGCTTAAGTACTCCCTTATCCACTGGAGCCCCTTCCCTTTTACTCCTGCCTGTTGCTCCAACTTTTTTAACAGCCTTTTATGGGGTACTGTGTCAAAGGCTTTCTGGCAGTCCAGGAAAATGCAGTCCGCCCACCCTTCTCTTTCCTGCCTAATTTTTGTTGCCTGGTCACAAAATTCTATTAACCTGTGAGGCACGATTTACCATCCCTGAACCCATGTTGGTGGTGCGTTACAAAGCTATTTCCCTCCACATGCTCTACGAGCCTTTTCCTCACGATCTTCTCCATCACCTTGCATGGTATACAAGTTAAGGAAACTGGCCTGTAGTTCAGTGCCTCTTGCCTGTCATCCTTCTTGTATATTGGGACCACATTAGCTGTCTTCTAACATTCTGGTAAGTCTCCTGTTTCCAGTGACCTGTTATACACCATAGAGAGTGGCACACTTAGTGCTTCTTCACCTTTCTTTAGTATCCATGGTGAGATTCTGTCAGGCCCAACAGCCTTTGTCACATCCAGCTTCAGCAGACACCTTTTGACCTCATCACTGGTGAGGTCAAATTCCTCTAGGGTTGCTTGGTTTGCCGCCTCCTCATTTAGTGCAGGGGGTTCTCCTTGTTCTATTGTGAAGTCCTCCTGGAATCTCTTGTTGAGTTCTTCACACGCCTCCTTGTCATTCGCTGTGTATCTGTTCTCCCATTTTTGCAGCTTCATCACTTGTTCCTTCACTGCTGTTTTCCTCCTGATGTGGCTGTGGAGCAGCTTTGGTTGGGTCTTGGCTTTACTCGTGATGTCATTTTCAAACTGTCTCTCTGCTTCCCTCCTCACTCTGAGGTACTCATTTCTGGCCCTCTGGTATCTCTCCCTGCTGTCTGGTGTTCTGTTATTTCTGTAGTTTCTCCATGTTCTTTTACTCAGTTGCTTCGCTACCTTGCATTCCTGGTTGAACCATGGGTTTTTCTGTTGTTTTTCGTTTTTCTCCTTTTGGACAGGGATAAACCTGTCTGCAGCTTCCTGGCACTTCTGGGTGACAAAATCCATTATGTCCTGCACATTCTTGTCTCTAAGTTCTGTTTCCCACGGTATTTCCCTGAGGAAGTTCCTCATCTCGTCATATTTTCCTCTTCGGGAATTCAGTCTTTTTCTTTCCGCTCCCATCCTTGGATAGGTTATCCCTACCTCCACCAAGTACTCAAATGTAAGTACACTGTGGTCACTCATTCCTATGGGGGCTTCAACTTTGACTTCCCTTATTTCTGACTCATTCAGGGTGAATATCAAGTCGAGTCTAGCTGGTTCATCATTGCCTCTCACTCTTGTGGGTTCCTTGACATGCTGGCTCAGAAAATTCCTTGTTGCCACTTCCAAGAGTTTAGCTCTCCCTGTATCTGCACCACCATGTGGGTCCCCATTCTCCCAGTCTATCTTTCCATGGTTGAAATCGCCCATGATTAAGAGTCTTGAGCCATTCCTGCAGGCAACTGAAGCTGCTCTATTATATTAATGGTGCTGAAGCTGCTCTATTATATTAATGGTGCTGAAGCTGCTCTATTATATTAATGATGTTGTTCCCATCAAACTCCTGTCTAGGTCTTCTGTCATTTAGGGGAGGGTTGTAAATGACTGCCACTATTATCTTAGGTCCACCCATTGTTATAGTTCCTGTTATGTAATCTCTGAATCTGTCACAGCCCAGAATTTCCATCTCATCAAAACTCCAGTCCTTCCTTATCAGCAGGGCCACTCCTCCACCTCCTCTCCCTTCCCTCTCATTCCTTACCATATAGTAGTCCTTTGGAAACACAGCATCTGTTATGACTCCTGACAATTTTGTTTCCATTAGTCCTATTACATCAGGGGTTTCTTCTTGCGCCCTTTCTGCCAGTTCACTTGCTTTAGTGGTAATCCCATCAATGTTTGAGTACATTACCTTGAAGCTCACTTTCTTATATCCAATTTCACTCTCACTCCCCATAAGTGTAGGAAGTTGCTCCATGGTCATTGCTACTGGGGTAGGCTTATCCTCCTGTGAGGTAGTTGCCAGGGGTTCGGGGAGGGGGGGGGTGGAGTGAGGAATGGAGGGCATAGGACTTCCTCAAGCCTGCTTGAGGCAGGAAGAAGCCCTGGGGATGAGTGGGCAGGGATTGCTTGGGAAGAGGGCACGCCCTCATACAGTGTAGTTGACAGGGGTTTGAGGGGCGGGGTGGAGTGGGGGGATAGAGAGCTTTGGTCTTGCTCAGGCCTGCTTGGAGCAGGAAGAAGATCAGGGGCTGGGAAAGCAGGGGATATTTGGGGTAAGGTGAGGGGGATGATTTTAGTTTCATGATGGGCATTGTGCAGGGGCTAGGAAGGGTTTGTGCTGGGGGATAGGGGGGGCCCTATTGGGTGGTGGGCTGGGGTGTTGCATTTCCCCCTGGGGTTCCTGGGTTGCTCGATTGGGGTTCCACACTTCCCTCTGGGATTGCTGGGTTGGAGGCTGAGGTTCCCTGGCTCCGTTCCCTCTCCTTGTGCCTTTTCCTTGCATCTGCTGCTCTTACTATCTCGTCCCTGGTCATGTCCCTCTGAACATATACCTGTGTGTGTGTGTGTGTGTGTGTGTGTGTGTGTGTGTGTACTCACCTAGTTGTGTTTGCGGGGGTTGAGCTCTGGCTCTTTGGTCCCGCCTCTCAACCGTCAATCAACAATGTGTGTGTGTGTGTGTGTGTGTGTGTGTGTGTGTGTGTGTGTGTGTGTGTGTGTGTGTGTGTGTGTGTGTGTGTGTGTGTGTGTGTGTGTGTGTGTGTGTGTGTGTGTGTGTGTGTGTGTGTGTGTGTGTGTGTGTGTGTGTGTGTGTCTGTGTGTACTCACCTAGTTGTACTCACCTAGTTGTGTCAGCAGGATCGAGCATTGACTCTTGGATCTCGCCTTTCGAGCATCGGTTGTTTACAGCAATGACTCCTGTCCCATTTCCCTATCATACCTGGTTTTAAAATTATGAATAGTATTTACTTCCACAACCTGTTCCTGAAGTGCATTCCATTTTCCCACTACTCTCACGCTAAAAGAAAACTTCCTAACATCTCTGTGACTCATCTGAGTTTCAAGCTTCCATCCATGTCCCCTCGTTCTGTTACTATTCCGTGTGAACATTTCGTCTATGTCCACTCTGTCAATCCCTCTGAGTATCTTATACATTCCTATCATGTCCCCCCTCTCCCTTCTTCTTTCTAGTGCCGTAAGGCACAGTTCCCTCAGGCGCTCCTCATACCCCATCCCTCGTAGCTCTGGGACGAGTCTCGTTGCAAACCTCTGAACCTTTTCCAGTTTCATTATATGCTTCTTCAGATGGGGACTCCATGATGAGGCGGCATACTCTAAGACTGGCCTCATGTAGGCAGTGTAAAGCGCCCAAAATGCCTCCTTACTTAGGTTTCTGAATGATGTTCTAACTTTTGAGAGTGTAGAGTATGCTGCTGTCGTTATCCTATTTATATGTGCCTCAGGAGATAGATTAGGTGTTATGTCCACCCCCAGGTCTCTTTCACGCGTCGTCACAGGTAGGCTGTTCCCCTTCATTGTGTACTGTCCCTTTGGTCTCCTATCTCCTAGTCCCATTTCCATAACTTTACATTTGCTCGTGTTGAATTCCAGTAGCCATTTCTCTGACCATCTCTGCAACCTGTTCAGGTCCTCTTGGAGGATCCTGCAATCCTTATCTGTCACAACTCTTCTCATCAACTTTGCGTCATCCGCAAACATCGACATGTAGGACTCTACGCCTGTAAACATGTCGTTAACATATACAAGAAATAGAATTGGTCCCAGCACCGATCCTTGTGGTACTCCACTTGTTACTGTTCCCCAGTCCGACTACTCGCCCCTTACCGTAACTCTGTGGCTCCTTCCTGTTAGGAAGTTCCTTATCCATGCTTGGACCTTTCCCCCCCACCCCTGCCTGCCTCTCGAGCTTGAACAGCAGTCTCATGTGCGGTACTGTATCAAAGGCTTTTTGGCAGTCCGGAAATATGCAGTCTGCCCAACCATCTCTGTCCTGTCTTATCCTCGTTATTTTATCATAGAATTCCAGAAGGTTTGTTAGGCACGATTTCCCTGTCCAGAACCCATGTTGATGTTTGTTCACAAACCTAATGTTCTCCAGGTGTGCAACCTAGTCGTAGCCTAATTATTCTTTCCAGTATTTTACAGGGGATGCTTGTCAGTGATACAGGTCTATAGTTAAGTGCCTCCTCCCTATCACCTTTCTTGAAGATTGGCACGACATTTGCCTTCTTCCAGCAACTGGGCAATTCTCCTGACATAAGTGACTCATTAAAGATCATTGCCAGAGGCACGCTGAGGGCCTGTGCTGCTTCTTTTAGTATTCCACGGTGATACATTTGTCTGGTCCAACTGCTTTAGTTGCATCTAGAGTTGTCAACTGTTTCATTACCTCCTCTGCTGTCACCTCTATATCTGATACGCCTTTCATCTAGGGTAACCCCTTCCAACAATGGGAGCTGCTCAGGCTCGGTAGTGAACACTCCATGGAAACTGTGCCTCGCAGATTTCCTTGTCACTTTCAGTATATGCCCCCTCTGTCTTCCTTAGTCTTGTCACTTGGTTCGTTCACCGACATTTTTCTTCTTATATGACTGTGTAGTAACTTAGGTTGTTTTTTCGCTTTGATTGCAATATCGTTCTCATAGTCCCTTTCCGATGATTCGTCTTATGTTAATGTAATCGTTCCTAGCTCTGTTGTATCTGATCCTGTTGTCCTCTGTCCTTTGTCTTCTGTACTTCCTCCACTCCCGCCTGCTGGCCATTTTTGCTTCCTGACACTGTCTATTAAACCATGTGTTATTATATTCCTCCTGCTTTTTTTCCTTTACTGTTGGTATAAATCTCTCTTCGGCCTCCTGGCATTTCTGTATGACTAGGTCCATCATATCTTGGACTGTTTTTCCTCTAATTTCTTCCTCCCACTGCACTTCACCCAGATAGTCCCTTATCCTCTTATAGTCCCCTTTCCTTGTAGTCAACTCTCCTTTCCCAGATCTCTTTTCCCATGGTCATAAGTTTGAATTCCATCATGTAGTCAAAGACTAGGACACAATGGTCACTGGCCCCTAGAGGTATTTCATGCTCTAAATTCTCGATATCTTCTACGTTCTGGGTGAAAATCATGTCTAATAGGCTCGGTGCATCTCCTCCTCTTTCCCTTGTGTCTTCCTTCACATGTTGTATTAGGAAATTCCTGTCTATAACATCTACTAATTTTGCTCCCCACGTTTCGTCCCCTCCATGGGGATTCCTTGATTCCCAATTTATCTCTCCATGATTTAGGTCCCCCATGATCAGCAGCTTCACTCTCATTCTGTGGGCTAGTGTTGCTGCCTTCTGCAGTTCATCTATACATGCCTTGTTGTTGTCATCATACTCCTGCCTGGGTCTTCTACTGTTTGGTGGGGGATTGTAGATTACCAAGATCACATTCTTCCTCCTATCTACTGTCAGAGTTCCATGTATGAAGCTTGTGCACTCATTGGTAACTCGATTTCCCAGGTCTTCAAACTTCCATTTCCGCTTTATTAGGAGTGCCTACTCCCCCTCCCTGTCTCTGTGTCCTCTCTTTTCGTATCACCTGGTACCCTTCAGGAAAGATTGCATCTGAGATCATGTCATTAATTTTAGTTTCCACAATTGCAACTATGTCAGGATCTGCTTCACTCACTCTTTCTTTTATCTCTTCTGCTTTATTAGATACCCCATCAGAATTGGTGTACCAAACCTTGAGATTCTTCATGGAAACTTCTGTACCAGAGTTCTCCCTTTCTCCGGGGGTCTGGAGGGATCTGGGGGGTGTCTGGGGGGTGACTGGGGGCAGGGGGGATCTGGGGGATCTGGGGGTGTCTGGGGGATGACTGGGAGCGGGGAGGATCCGGGGGATGTCCTGGGGGGATCCGGGGGGTGTCTGGGGGGGGGGGGTCCAGGGGGTGTATGGGGGGTGAAAGAGGTCAGGAGGGGTGCTTGGGGGGCTAATGGGGGTTGAGCTTCTAGGAAGGTAGGTAGGAGGGTCTGGGGTAGGGCCTGGGTAGGTAGGTCTGGAGTAGGAAGGGCATACTGGGTCTGAAGATTAGGGAGGGCATAGAGGGGTTGGGAGATAGCGTAAGGTTGGGAGTCAGATAGAGGTTGAGAGGTTGGGAGGGGGAAGGATAGGGGGGTGGAGGGAACCTCCCACCCCCCTTGCAAGGGTGGGGGGTCACATGGAAGGAGAGGGGATGAGGAGGGGTGAGGGCTGGGTAGGTTTTGGGTGTTGAGGGGATGAGGGCTGGGTGGGTTCTTGGGGTTGAGGGGATGAGGGCTGGGTGGGTTTTGGGGGTTGAGGGGATGAAGACTGGATGGGTTTTGGGGGTTGAGGTGATGAGGGGGTCCTTGGAATGTGGGATGAATTTGACTGCAGTGGGGTCAGAGGGGTCAAGGGAAGTGTTGGGGAGATTAGCAGGGGCGGCTGATTTGGGGAAGGAGTGACCTGAGAAGCAGGTGTGAGCTGGTTAGCATGGGGTGGATTAGCACTGGGGTGTGTAGCTACGCTCAAATGGGAAGAGTTGTATTGTTGTTTGCTTGTTCTGTGGGCTATCTGCTCCTCCTTCATCATGAATTTTTCAATATATACGTTGTAGTAATTTTCGCTACCTCTGAGTAAGTGTTTGTGATGCAGTATGTAATCCACTGCCTCTTTCGTTAGTGAACTGTACCAGGACAGGTCGTTTCCTGCTTACAGTTGTATGGCCCAATGCGTCGTTGGACTTACACCTCATTCCCTGCCATCTGGGATCTCATGTCTCTCAAGATCCCCTGTAGCTCCAAATCCTCAATCTCCATCCTTTCCTGCCTCGATGGTGCCCTGGTTTCAAGCAATCCATGGATTATGATTGTCCTCTTTCTCAGTTCAGGGTCATGCTGGTGGCCCCCTCCCTGGCTGACCCCCACCCCTCCCACTCCCGCTACTCCACCTACTACTACTCCCCCTTCCCCTGCCAAGCTTCCCTTATTCCTGCCAAATTCATTAGTAAGCCTAGATTATTTCTCCTTGCCATTCTACCCTGCTCTTCCTGATTTCCTCTTGAATATAATCCATAAACTCTTGTTTGAATCTTTGAACCTCGTCCTGTATCTTATTAAAGACTTCACTTTTAATCCCCTGGATTAGATCACTCTATCCAAACATCCCTCTTCTCTTACAAATTTCCCAATCATCTTCTCCACAAACCTATCTTCTTCCTCAATCATAATACTGTTGGACCTAGACACCCTTCCTGACCTAGTCATTGCTATAATGCAACCTTACCCACAGGGGTTCCAAGTATCTTACCATCCTGCTAACACAATAGGTGAGTGAATCTCCAATCGTCGTCCCACGTGGTGGTAGGAGGGTTGCTGCCGGAGGTGAGGTCACGCGTCAGAGGCGGTGAGGTCTGCTCCACACTACACACTGCCACAGTACTTCCTCAACTATTTTGAATTACGCTATTTAAACTGTTTTTCTTCACTACCTTATGGCTTTGGTCAAAACCCAAGGTTTTTTTCATTCACTTGTACACACTTTTTCACTTCGAAGTTGCCTGATTACTCCTCCCACTCCACTAGTGAACCAGGAAGCTCCCAACCCCACTGTCCACCCAACACGATGGTCACAAGTCAAGTCACATCAAGTCACAAGTGTGTGTGTGTGTATGTGTGTGTGTGTGTGTGTGTGTGTGTGTGTGTGTGTGTGTGTGTGTGTGGTGTGTGTGTGTGTGTGTGAGTGTGTGTGTGTGTGTGTGTGTGTGTGTGTGTGTACTCACCTAGTTGTTCTCACCTAGTTGTGTTTGCGGGGGGTTGAGCTCTGGCTCTTTGGTCCCGCCTCTTAACCGTCAATCAACAGGTGTACAGATTCATGAGCCTATCGGGCTCTGTCATATCTACACTTGAAACTGTGTATGGAGTCAGCCTCCACCACATTACTTCCTAATGCATTCCATTTGTCAACCACTCTGACACTAAAAAGTTCTTTCTAATATCTCTGTGGCTCATTTGGGGCACTCAGTTTCCACCTGTGTCCCCTTGTGCGTGTTCCCCTTGTGTTAAATAGACTGTCTTTATCTACCCTATCAATCCCCTTCAGAATCTTGAATGTGGTGATCATGTCCCCCCTAACTCTTCTGTCTTCCAGCGAAGTGAGGTTTAATTCCCGTAGTCTCTACCTCGTAGCTCATACCTCTCAGCTCGGGTACTAGTCTGGTGGCAAACCTTTGAACCTTCTCCAGTTTAGTCTTATCCTTGACTAGATATGGAATCCATGCTGGGGCTGCATACTCCAGGATTGGCCTGACATATGTGGTATACAAAGTTCTGAATGATTCTTTACACAAGTTTCTGAATGCCGTTCGTATGTTGGCCAGCCTGGCATATGCCGCTGATGTTATCCGCTTTGATATGTGCTGCAGGAGACAGGCATCTGGCGTGATATCAACCCCAAGTCTTTTTCCTTCTCTGACTCCTGAAGAATTTCCTCTCCCAGATGATACCTTGTATCTGGCCTCATGCTCCCTACACCTATCTTCATTACATTACATTTGGTTGGGTTAAACTCTAACAACCATTTGTTCGACCATTCCTTCAGCTTGTCTAGGTCTTCTTGAAGCCTCAAACAGTCCTCTTCTGTCTTAATCCTTCTCATAATTTTAGGCATCGTCCTGCAAACATTGAGAGAAATGAATCGATACCCTCCGGGAGATCATTTACATATATCAGAAACAATGATAGGACCGAGTACAGAGCCCTATGGGACTCCACTGGTGACTTCACGCCAATCGGAGGTCTCACCCCTCACAGTAACTCTATGCTTCCTATTGCTTAGATACTCCCTTATCCACTGGAGCACCTTACCAGCTACACCTGCCTGTCTCTCCAGCTTATGTACCAGCCTCTTATGCGGTACTGTGTCAAAGGCTTTCCGACAATCCAAGAAAATGCCTGTCCGCCCAGCCCTCTCTTTCTTGCTTAATCTGTGTCACCTGATCGTAGAATTCTATCAAGCCTGTCAGGCAAGATTTACCCTCCCTGAACCCATGTTGGCGATTTGTCACGAAGTCCCTTCTCTCCAGATGTGTTACCAGGTTTTTTCTCACGATCTTCTCCATCACCTTGCATGGTATACAAGTCAAGGACACTGGCCTGTAGTTCAGTGCCTCTTGCCTGTCGCCCTTTTTGTATATAGGGACCACATTCGCCAGTCTTCCATATTTCTGGTAAGGTCTCCTCGTCTCTAGTGACTTACTATACACTATGGAGAGTGGCAAGCAAAGTGCCTCTGCACACTCTTTCAGTACCCATGGTGAGATCCCCTCTGGACCAACAGCCTTTCTAACATCCAGATCCAGCAGGTGTCTCTTGACCTCCTCTCTCGTAATTTCGAACTCCTCCAAGGCCAGCCTGGTTTACCTCCCTTTCTCCTAGCACAGTGACCTCACCCTGTTCTATTGTGAAGACCTTTCTGGAACCTCTTGTTAAGTTCCTTCACACACCTCTTCTGTCATTCTCTGTATACCTGTCTTTGCCTGTTCGAAGTCTCAATACCTGTTCTTTCACTGTTGTTTTCCTTCTGATGTGACTATGGAGTAGCTTTGGTTCGGTCTTGGCTTTGTTTGCTATATCATTTTCAAAACTTTTTCTCTAGCTTCTCTTCTCACCCTGACGTAACTCATTCCTGGTTCTCTGGTATCTATCTCTGCTTTCTGGTGTTCTGTTATTCCGGAAGTTCCTCCACGCCCTTTTGTTCAGTTTCTTCGCTTCCATACATGCCCTATTATACCATGGATTCTTCTGTTGCTGTTCGGATTTTTCCCTTTGGGCCGGGATGAACCATGTTTACTGCCTCCTGACACTTTTGGGTAACATAGTCCATCATACCTTGTACTAGACTTATCTCTGAGGTCTGTGTCCCAAGGTATTTCCCTTAGGAAACTTCTCATCTGTTCATAATTCCCCTTTCGGTATGCCAGCCTTTTGAATTCCTAGTTCTTTTTGGGGGAGAATAAGTCCTAGCTCTACCAGGTACTCAAAGTTCAATACACTGTGATCACTCATTCCCAAGGGCGCTTCCATCTTAACTTCCCTTATATCCCACTCATTTAGGGATAAATATCAAATCAAGCATTGCTGGTTCATCTTCTCCTCTCATTCTTGTTGGTTCTTTGGTGTGCTGGCTTAGAAAGTTTCTTGTTGCCACGTCCAGCAGCTTAGCTCTCCATGTTTCTGGTCCTCCATGCGGGTCTCTGTTCTTCCAATCTATCTTCCCATGGTTGAAGTCTCCCATAATTAGTAGTCCAGATCCATTCCTGCTAGCAACAGAAGCTGCTCTTTCTATTATGTTAATGGTGGCCATGTTGTTTCTATCATATTCCTGTCTAGGTCTTCTGTCATTTGGTGGTGGATTATATATGACTGCGACTATAATTTTTTTCCCTCCATTTGTTACAGTAGTCATGTAGTCACTGAAACCTTCGCAGCCCTGAATATCCATCTCCTCAAAATCCCAGCCTTGTCTTACCAGCAGAGCTACACCACACCCACCTCTTCCTTCCCTCTCTTTCCTCATAACATAATAGTCCTGTGGGAACACTGCATTTGTTATCGTTTTCGTGATCTTTGTTTCTGTGAGGGCTATTATGTCTGGGTTTTCCTCTAGTACCAGTTCTCCAAGCTCATTTGCTTTATTTGTAATTCCATCTATGTTTGTGTACATCGCTTTGAGGCTCACTTTCTTCTGTCCCTTCTCAAATCGCCTCCTTGGTGAGTGTTCTGCTGGTGGGGGAGGCTGTTCCATGGGTGTGAGGACCTGTGAGGTGGATAACAGGGTCTCAGAGGATACTGGGATGAGGGGCGGGGGATCCAGTGAAGGGGGAGGGACAGGGAGGGTATGGGGTGAAAGGGGAGGGAGGACGGGAAGGAAAAGGGGGGGAGGGAGGACTCGGGAGGAGGGGAGGGGTAGAAGGGTGGGGATTGGGTGTGGGGGGAGGAGATTTTGCTGAACATTTGAGTGGGGGCAGGGAGGGTTTGGGGTAGGGGGGTTTTCTATGCAGTGGAGGGAGGCGGGTTGTCCTCCCTTCTGGTGTTACTGGGTAGCTGGTTGTGGGTTCCCCCCTCGCCTCTGGGGGTGTTGGGTTGGGAGCTGTTACTTCCTGGTTTTCCCCTCTCGCCCTGCGCCTCTTCCTTGCTTCTGCCGCCACGGCTCTCTCCTCCCTTGTCATGTCTCTCTGGAGGAATACATTTTTTAATTTTCCCACGTTTTTCAGGGAGCTCTTCCTTGATAGGATCTTCTCCTTTGTGTTCTCGTTTGCAAACACTATCTTTATCATTCGGTCTCGGTCTTTGTTGTACCGGCCTAGCCTGAAAACCTTCTCAATGCTATGCTCAGCCCCTTCCATGTCTAGTGCCTTTAGTACTTCATTCACTGCTGCTTTGTCCTTGTCACTCCTCTATGTCCTATTAGATCCTTCCTGCTCCTTAATACCCACAGCAACCTCTGATCTGTTCCTTTCCAGCAGTTGGCTAGTGGAGCGTGCCGCCTCCTGCGAGGTGGCTGCTTTCATGGCCACCTCCATCACTGCAGTCATTACTTCAGAGTTATTTTTTTTTTAGTATTTCCGCAAATGTTGCTTTTATTGTGGCATTCTCATCCAGAAAACTATTACCACCTTCTCCCTGGGTGGTTTTCTGATTCTCAGCCTCGATACCATTTTCTTTGAGGGCTCTAATCTCCTCCTTTGCTGCTGTCAGCTCTCTTTTCAGGTTGCTTATTTCGTTCTTCATTTCCTGCATCATTTCTTGCATCTCACTCTTGATGTCAATGTGTGTGTGTGTGTGTGTGTGTATTCACCTAGTTCTATTCACCTGGTTGTACTTGCGGGGTTGAGCTCTGCTCTTTCGGCCCGCCTCTGAACTGTCAATCAACTGTTCCTAACTACTACTACTATTCCCCCCCCCCCCCCCCCCCACACACACACACACACACACACACACACACACACACCTGGAAACAGTTAGTGACAGCTGACTAACTCACAGGTACCTATTTACTGCTAGGTAACACAGGCATAGGGTGAAAGAAACTCTGCCCATTGTTTCTCGCCAGCGCCTGGGATCGAACCCGGGACCACAGGATCACATGTTCAGCGTGCTGTCCACTCACCCAGCCAGTCCACGTACTGTGTGTGTGTGTGTGTATGTGTGTGTGTGTTGTGTGTGTGTGTGTGTGTGTGTGTGTGTGTGTGTGTGTGTGTGTGTGTGTGTGTGTGTGTGTGTGTGTGTGTGTGTGTGTGTGCGTGTGTGTGTGTGTGTGTGTGTGTGTGAGGGCCACTCAAACCACCGAGGGTGAATGGGAGGAGGGGTGGGTGTAAGGGGAGCTCATTGTTGACAAGTAGTGAGGATACCACACACACACCGCTCAGTTCCCTAAGAGCGACTGAAGAGTGTAGACCTAGCCTCTTAGGACTGTTTTTGACTGGAACTAATGAACCCTTCCTTGTTGAAGTGTTTCTTGGTCATTGTGAGAGTTACATTACCCCCTTGTGTGTTATGGTGTCGGCGGCAGTGAAGCCATTGGGGAGGAAATACACAACATATTCTCAGTGTCAAGTCTATGTATGACTCTTGGAAGAGCTGACATAGCACACTTGTTTAAGTTCTGTGTCCATGTATGTGTGTGTGTGAGAACCCACACTCCTTATGTTGTTGTTGATGTACCAACACTATGGAAGCTGGGAACATCTTCACATTTGCTGACATAGGACAGCCCACCCTTTTGTAAACATAAGAGAGACGAGGAGATGACTGCAGGTGGGGGCGGCGACGGCCAGATGCCTCCCACGGCCCATCCCCTCCACCACCCCTCTTACCTTATCACTATTCCCTCCCGTGCCACTTCACACCCCTTACAACATATTCATCCGGTCTCCTAGCCATGTGTTCTCATGTGTGGGGGGCCACTTCTCCTCTCAACATACTCATCTCCAACCCAACATATTCTTTTAATTAACTTACTATATATCTACATCTGCTTAACTCTACGCTCCCATCTCATACACTTTCATCTTACACACCTGTTGGTGCACATCTGTTCCAATTCTTACTTCTCCTACCCTTACACTACCCTTTTTCTTCCCTCTTTCACCCCTGGAGACCGTTAACGTGCCGTGAGACTACGTCCGGGCGCGCGGGGGTGGCCCCCACACACCCTAGATACTACGACCCACCCCTTGTAATACCTGGCCAGGTGGACCTTCACTGGCTCACCTCCTTTGGTGTTGTACACGGTCGTAGTCTCAATTTACGCTACTACCCTCACCATCAGGCTACAGACGTCCTCACAACCTCGATACAGCTGTCCTCACTACCAGGATACAATGCCCCTCACCACCTGAGTATAGTGGCCCTCACCACAAGACTACAGTGGCCCTCACCACCAGACTACAGTGGCCCTCACCACCAGGCTACTGTGGCCCTCACTACCAAGCTACAGTGGCCCTCACCACCAGGCTACAGTGGCTCTCACCACCAGGCTACAGTGGCCCTCACCACCAGGTTACAGTGGCCCTCACCAGCAGACTACAGTGGCCCTCACCACCAGGCTACAGTGGCCCTCACCACCAGGCTACAGTGGCCCTCACCACCAGGCTACAGTGGCCCTCACCACCAGGCTACAGTGGCCCTCACCACCAGGCTACAGTGGCCCCTCACCACCAGGCTACAGTGGCCCTCACCACCAGGCTACAGTGGCCCTCACTACTAGGCTACAGTGGCCCTCACCACCAGGCTACAGTGGCCCTCACCACCAGGCTACAGTGGCCCTCACCACCAGGCTACAGTGGCCCTCACCACCAGGCTACAGTGGCCCTCACTACCAGGCTACAGTGGCCCTCACCACCAGGCTACAGTGGCCCTTACCACCACGCAACAGCTGCCCTCACCACCAGGCTACAGTGGCCCCTCACCACCAGGCTACAGCTGCCCTCACCACCAGGCTACAGTGGCCCTCACCACCAGGCTACAGTGGCCCTCACCACCAGGCTACAGTGGCCCTCACCACCAGGTTACAGTGGCCCTCACCACCAGGCTACAGTGGCCCTCACCACCAGGCTACAGTGGCTCTCACAAACAGGCTACAGTGGCCCTCACCACCAGGCTACAGTGGACCTCACCACCAGGCTACAGTGGCCCTCACCACCAGGCTACAGTGGCCCTCACCACCAGGCTACAGTGGACCTCACCACCAGGCTACAGTGGCCCTCACCACCAGGCTACAGTGGACCTCACCACAAGGCTACAGTGGACCTCACCACCAGGCTACAGTGGCCCTCACCACCAGGCTACAGTGGCCCTCACAAACAGGCTATAGCTACACTCACCACCAGGCTACAGTGGCCCTCACCACCAGGCTACAGTGGCCCTCACCACCAGGCTACAGTGGACCTCACCACCAGGCTACAGTGGCCCTCACCACCAGGCTACAGTGGCCCTCACCACCAGGTTACAGTGGCCCTCACAAACAGATTATAGCTGCACTCACCACCAGGCTACAGTGGCCCTTACCACCAGGCTACAGTGGTCCTCACCACCAGGCTACAGTGGCCCTCACCACCAGGCTACAGTGGCCCTCACCACCAGGCTACAGTGGCCCTCACCATCAGGCTACAGTGGCCCTCACCACCAGGTTACAGTGGCCCTCACAAACAGGCTATAGCTGCACTCACCACCAGGCTACAGTGGCCCTTACCACCAGGCTACAGTGGCCCTCACCACCAGGCTATAGCTGCACTCACCACCAGGCTACAGTGGCCCTCCACACCAGGCTACAGTGGCCCTCACCACCAGGCTACAGTGGCCCTTACCACCAGGTTACAGTGACCCTCACCACCAGGCTACAGTGGCCCTCACCACCAGGCTACAGTGGTCCTCACCACCAGGCTACAGTGGCCCTCACAAACAGGCTATAGCTGCACTCACCACCAGGCTACAGTGGCCCTCACCACCAGGCTACAGTGGTCCTCCACACCAGGTTACAGTGGCCCTCACCACCAGGTTACAGTGGCCCTCACCACCAGGCTACAGTGGCCCTCACCACCAGGTTACAGTGGCCCTCACCACCAGGGTACAGTGGCTCTCACCACCAGGCTACAGTGGCTCTCACCACCAGGCTACAGTGGCCCTCACCACCAGGCTACAGTGGCCCTCACCACCAGGTTACAGTGGCCCTCACCACCAGGCTACAGTGGCCCTCACCACCAGGCTACAGTGGCCCTCACCACCAGACTACAGTGGACCTCATCACCAGGTTACAGTGGCTCTCACCACCAGGCTACAGTAGCCCTCACCACCAGGCTACAGCTGCCCTCACCACCAGACTACAGTGGCCCTCACCACCAGGCTACAGTGGCCCTCACCACCAGGCTACAGTGGCCCTCACCAACAGACTACAGTGGCCCTCATCACCAGGCTACAGTGGCCCTCACCACCAGGCTACAGTGGCCCTCACCACCAGGCTACAGTGGCCCTCACCACCAGACTACAGTGGCCCTCACCACCAGACTACAGTGGCCCTCATCACCAGGCTACAGCTGCCCTCACCACCAGGCTACAGTGGCCCTCACCACCAGGCTACAGTGGCCCTCACCACCAGGCTACAGTGGCCCCCACCACCAGGCTACAGTGGCCCTCACCACCAGGCTACAGTGGCCCTCACCACCAGGCTACAGTGGCCCTCACCACCAGGCTACAGTGACCCTCACCACCAGGCTACAGTGGCCCTCACCACCAGGCTACAGTGGCCCTCACCACCAGGCTACAGTGGCCCTCACCACCAGACTACAGTGGCCCTCACCACCAGACTACAGTGGCCCTCATCACCAGGCTACAGCTGCCCTCACCACCAGGCTACAGTGGCCCCTCACCACCAGGTTACAGTGGCCCTCACCACCAGGCTACAGTGGCCCTCACCACCAGGCTACAGTGGCCCTCACCACCAGGCTACAGTGGCCCTCACCACCAGGCTACAGTGGCCCTCACCACCAGGCTACAGTGGCCCTCACCTCCAGGCTACAGTGGCCCTCACCACCAGGCTACAGTGGCCCTCACCACCAGGCTACAGTGGCCCTCACCACCAGGCTACAGTGGCCCTCACCACCAGGCTACAGTGGCCCTCACCACCAGGCTACAGTGGCCCTCACCTCCAGGCTACAGTGGCCCTCACCTCCAGGCTACAGTGGCCCTCACCTCCAGGCTACAGTGGCCATCACCACCAGGCTACAGTGGCCTGGTGGTGAGGCCACACTACACATCATTAAACATACTTCAAGACCCATTACAATAAGCAGGTGTTGCATGATGTGTCTTGTGGAAACATCATGCAACATCTTATGTGATATTCATAAATAGAACAAAAACTGGACATCTCTAAACATTTCCCGACGGAATGTTTGGAAATGTTTAGAGAAATAGGTATTCTGTCCATGGGCCAAAATACCTTTATTATTGTATACATTATGCTAAAAACATTGGTTGTATTTGCATCCGTGCAGGCTCGCCCACGCAGGGCGCACGCACCCACGCACTCTTTCAAAAGAATCTAATTCGTTTCTATTCAAAATTTATTTTAATTTCAATCTCAAAATCAGAGGCGATGGGGTTGCTAGAGCACGTTAGAATAACCTAGTGAGCTGAACAATGGAACATCGCCCCGGTAACCAGCCCGTGGAACAATACATAACACTTCCATTAGGCGGTCACTCACTGTGTCACAAAAAAAAACCATTTTTCTAGATCAGTTAAAAATAATGAAAAAATTAGAACCATTGACAAATTCCAACACGATACAGTTATTCAATAATCATTTTTGATGCGAATAATCATTGAAAAACATTATGTAAAACAATGAATGCCTGTCTACATGAATATGAGAGCCTATACGGACCAGGACGCGCGCAACACACAGGTTGCTGCGATAAAGTGGACAGATCTACTCATGTGCTGTCTACGGCTCGTAGGAGAGCGCCACACACACCACCCTGCCACTCCCTATGTGCTCACTCCTTATAAAAATATAAACAAAAAAACGTTTCATTGTACAAGAAAACTTTTGTACTGAGAACTAAGAAAATTTGCTACGTTATTCGGTAATTTTTTGAGCGGTGGAGCTGGCAGCACACTTATGGGACTTTAAAATGTAAACAATCGCTTCTCTTTAAGTTTAGAGCTTTATCATCATGGTGAGTCTGCGAGGTTTGGATAGAGTTAGTAAGCTGTTCCCTGACCATGGAGGGAGCTGCCAGAGTGTTTAACACTGTACCCTGACCACGGAGGGTGCTGCCAGGTGTGTTTAACACTGTACCCTGACCACGGAAGGAGCTGCCAGGTGTGTTTAACACTGTACCCTGACCACGGAAGGAGCTGCCAGGTGTGTTTTACACTGTACCCTGACCACGGTGGGAGCTGCCAGGTGTGTTTAACACTGTACCCTGACCAAGGAGGGAGCTGCCAGAGTGTTTAACACTGTACCCTGACCACGGAGGGTGCTGCCAGGTGTGTTTAACACTGTACCCTGACCACGGAGGGTGCTGCCAGGTGTGTTTAACACTGTACCCTGACCACGGAGGGAGCTGCCAGGTGTGTTTAACACTGTACCCTGACCACGGTGGGAGCTGCCAGGTGTGTTTAACACTGTACCCTGACCACGGAGGGTGCTGCCAGGTGTGTTTAACACTGTACCCTGACCAAGGAGGGAGCTGCCAGGTGTGTTTAACACTGTACCCTGACCAAGGAGGGAGCTGCCAGGGTGTTTAACACTGTACCCTGACCACGGACAGAGCTGCCAGGTGTGTTTAACACTGTTCCCTGACCACGGTGGGAGCTGCCAGGTGTGTTTAACACTGTTCCCTGACCACGGTGGGAGCTGCCAGGTGTGTTTAACACTGTTCCCTGACCACGGTGGGAGCTGCCAGGTGTGTTTAACATTGTACCCTGACCACGGAGGGAGCTGCCAGGTGTGTTTAACATTGTACCCTGACCACGGTGGGAGCTGCCAGGTGTGTTTAACATTGTACCCTGACCACGGAGGGTGCTGCCAGGTGTGTTTAACACTGTACCCTGACCACGGAGGGAGCTGCCAGGTGTGTTTAACACTGTACCCTGACCACGGTGGGAGCTGCCAGGTGTGTTTAACACTGTACCCTGACCACGGAGGGTGCTGCCAGGTGTGTTTAACACTGTACCCTGACCAAGGAGGGAGCTGCCAGGTGTGTTTAACACTGTACCCTGACCAAGGAGGGAGCTGCCAGGGTGTTTAACACTGTACCCTGACCACGGACAGAGCTGCCAGGTGTGTTTAACACTGTTCCCTGACCACGGTGGGAGCTGCCAGGTGTGTTTAACACTGTTCCCTGACCACGGTGGGAGCTGCCAGGTGTGTTTAACACTGTTCCCTGACCACGGTGGGAGCTGCCAGGTGTGTTTAACATTGTACCCTGACCACGGAGGGAGCTGCCAGGTGTGTTTAACATTGTACCCTGACCACGGTGGGAGCTGCCAGGTGTGTTTAACATTGTACCCTGACCACGGAGGGTGCTGCCAGGTGTGTTTAACACTGTACCCTGACCACGGAGGGAGCTGCCAGGTGTGTTTAACACTGTACCCTGACCACGGTGGGAGCTGCCAGGTGTGTTTAACACTGTACCCTGACCACGGAGGGTGCTGCCAGGTGTGTTTAACACTGTACCCTGACCAAGGAGGGAGCTGCCAGGTGTGTTTAACACTGTACCCTGACCAAGGAGGGAGCTGCCAGGGTGTTTAACACTGTACCCTGACCACGGACAGAGCTGCCAGGTGTGTTTAACACTGTTCCCTGACCACGGTGGGAGCTGCCAGGTGTGTTTAACACTGTTCCCTGACCATGGTGGGAGCTGCCAGGTGTGTTTAACACTGTTCCCTGACCACGGTGGGAGCTGCCAGGTGTGTTTAACATTGTACCCTGACCACGGTGGGAGCTGCCAGGTGTGTTTAACATTGTACCCTGACCACGGAGGGAGCTGCCAGGTGTGTTTAACATTGTACCCTGACCACGGTGGGAGCTGCCAGGTGTGTTTAACATTGTACCCTGACCACGGTGGGAGCTGCCAGGTGTGTTTAACATTGTACCCTGACCATGGAGGGTGCTGCCAGGTGTGTTTAACACTGTACCCTGACCACGGAGGGAGCTGCCAGGTGTGTTTAACACTGTACCCTGACCACGGAGGGTGCTGCCAGGTGTGTTTAACACTGTACCCTGACCAAGGAGGGAGCTGCCAGGGTGTTTAACACTGTACCCTGACCAAGGAGGGAGCTGCCAGGGTGTTTAACACTGTACCCTGACCACGGACAGAGCTGCCAGGTGTGTTTAACACTGTTCCCTGACCACGGTGGGAGCTGCCAGGTGTACCCTGACCCTAACAAAGCCGGTCGGCCGAGCGGACAGTACACTGGACTTGTGATCCTGTGGTCCCGGGTTCGATCCCAGGCGCCGGCGAAAAACAATGGGCAGAGTTTCCTTCCCCCTATGCTCCTGTTACCCAGCAGTAAAATAGGTACCTGGGTGTTAGTCAGCTGTCACGGGCTGCTTCCTGGGGGTGGAGGCCTGGTCGATTACCGGGCCGCGGGGACACTAAAGCCCCGAAATCATCTGAAGATAACCTGAAGATAACGGAGAGAGCTGCCAGGGTGTTTACCACTGTACCCTGACCATGGAGGGAGCTGCCAGGGTGTTTAACACTGTACCCTGACTACGGAGCGCTAACAAAGTGAGGGACACTACTCTGACCACAGTGAGATATTTCCGGGTGTGAAACTGGTCCCCTGATTCAGTTTTCCCAGTGATGTGTGTACAGTGTTCGTTGTTCAGGATGGGGAACACCTTACCCTTGATCAAGGTGAGAGCTCCCAGGGTTCCTTATGCTAAATGAATGGTAGCCTGTATTAACAAGCACACTCTATCCCCACACTGGTGTGAACAAACAACCCGTCCTCCGAATTGACAGTATGATTTAATTCTAAGTGTAGTAAGTACATTTTCTTACAGTCAAAAACAGTGCATATTTACACTTATGGGGCTGTTACATTTACCATATTTACACTTATGGGGCTGTTACATTTACCCAACCCCCTCCCCCGATTTAACTCTCCTCGTTTTCTGTTAAGACACTCAGAATTTTAAGATGAAGTTTTCAATTCCGATTGACTATATACAAGTTTTAAATATCAGGAATTTATTTTTCAGGTTTATTAAACAATATAGATTTTATACAAAATTTCTTTACAATTTATTGATATATTTTAGTTTTGTTTTATTAGTTTTATAAAACTGTAATATCAATATAGCTATAGGTTAAGTACTAATTGTAATTAGAAAGCAATAAAATTATTATCTTCAAAAACTAAGACAGTTAGGTGAGGTTGTGGTTTTCTGTTCAGTTTTTCAGGTAAACTCAAATATTCACAATATATTTGACAGTACGATTTAATACTAAGTGAAAATAAGTACAATTCCTAACTGCTATGAATAGTACATAATTGCACTTATTTGTCTCATTACATTTACCACCCCATTTTTGGAGGACGAGCTGGCACAAACACACACTATCCCACACTGGTGTGAACAAACACACACTATCCCACACTGGTGTGAACAAACACACACTATCCCACACTGGTGTGAACAAACACACACTATCCCACACTGGTGTGAACAAACACACACTATCCCACACTGGTGTGAACAAACACACACTATCCCACACTGGTGTGAACAAACACACACTATCCCACACTGGTGTGAACAAACACACACTATCCCACACTGGTGTGAACAAACACACACTATCCCACACTGGTGTGAACAAACACACACTATCCCACACTGGTGTGAACAAACACACACTATCCCACACTGGTGTGAACAAACACACACTATCCCACACTGGTGTGAACAAACACACACTATCCCACACTGGTGTGAACAAACACACACTATCCCACACTGGTGTGAACAAACACACACTATCCCACACTGGTGTGAACAAACACACACTACTTCACACTGGTGTGAACAAACACACACTATCCCACACTGGTGTGAACAAACACACACTATCCCACACTGGTGTGAACAAACACACACTATCCCACACTGGTGTGAACAAACACACACTACTTCACACTGGTGTGAACAAACACACACTATCCCACACTGGTGTGAACAAACACACACTATCCCACACTGGTGTGAACAAACACACACTATCCCACACTGGTGTGAACAAACACACACTATCCCACACTGGTGTGAACAAACACACACTACTTCACACTGGTGTGAACAAACACACACTACTTCACACTGGTGTGAACAAACACACACTACTTCACACTGGTGTGAACAAACACACACTATCCCACACTGGTGTGAACAAACACACACTATCCCACACTGGTGTGAACAAACACACACTATCCCACACTGGTGTGAACAAACACACACTATCCCACACTGGTGTGAACAAACACACACTACTTCACACTGGTGTGAACAAACACACACTATCCCACACTGGTGTGAACAAACACACACTATCCCACACTGGTGTGAACAAACACACACTATCCCACACTGGTGTGAACAAACACACACTATCCCACACTGGTGTGAACAAACACACACTACTTCACACTGGTGTGAACAAACACACACTACTTCACACTGGTGTGAACAAACACACACTACTTCACACTGGTGTGAACAAACACACACTATCCCACACTGGTGTGAACAAACACACACTATCCCACACTGGTGTGAACAAACACACACTATCCCACACTGGTGTGAACAAACACACACTATCCCACACTGGTGTGAACAAACACACACTATCCCACACTGGTGTGAACAAACACACACTATCCCACACTGGTGTGAACAAACACACACTACTTCACACTGGTGTGAACAAACAAACACTACTTCACACTGGTGTGAACAAACACACACTACTTCACACTGGTGTGAACAAACACACACTACTTCACACTGGTGTGAACAAACACACACTACTTCACACTGGTGTGAACAAACAAACACTACTTCACACTGGTGTGAACAAACACACACTACTTCACACTGGTGTGAACAAACACACACTACTCCACACTGGTGTGAACAAACACTCACTACTTCACACTGGTGTGAACAAACACACACTACTTCACACTGGTGTGAACAAACACACACTACTTCACACTGGTGTGAACAAACACACACTACTTCACACTGGTGTAAACAAACACACACTACTTCACACTGGTGTGAACAAACACACACTACTTCACACTGGTGTGAACAAACACACACTACTTCACACTGGTGTGAACAAACACACACTACTTCACACTGGTGTGAACAAACACACACTACTTCACACTGGTGTGAACAAACACACACTACTTCACACTGGTGTGAACAAACACACACTACTTCACACTGGTGTGAACAAACACACACTACTTCACACTGGTGTGAACAAACACACACTACCCCACAATGGTTTCTCGTACATACAGCAATGAAGCGCGTCAATGACTGGGCAAGTACAACTCAAACCGAACTTGCAGGCATATACCTTGCCACTGAATTTTTAAAAGACAAAGGCAGTGGACTTATATACTGTGACTCGCAGAGTGCACGCCTGGCATTGAACGCACATAGTAGTGACACCCAGAAAATAGTCAGTGATATTCGAATGAATGTTTCAGCTGCTAAAGAAAACAGATTTGAGATTAAATTCCTATGGATACTATCACATGTTGGCATCTCAAGGCATGACACTGTTGATATGCTTGCCAAGACAGCCTGCAGAAAACCAGTGGTAGAAATTGATATGGGTGTTTCATTACCAGTGACAAAGAGAATATTTAAACAAATATCTAATATAAATCTCACCGATCTAACAAATTCACAAAGACCTGAAAGTTGTAGCATTAAATATTATGATAGATATCGTGAGGAGACATTCACATATGGGACTAATAGAACAAGAACCCGGCAATGTGATGTTATAGTGGCCAGAATACGCCTGGGATATAGACGTATCTGGCAGCTTTCTCAAAACCCAAATGTCGAGTACACAATGTGTCAACTTTGTGAAAGAGAAAACATGCACTCTCTTGAACATTATATTGTAGAATGTCCCATACTGACTGACTTTCGCCCTCCTGGGCTTATGTATGCTGAACTCTGTATTTACTATATGAGTACTGTAACACTTGATGATATATTGGACTTGTATCCAAGATTGACCATGTAATATATCAATTATACAATGTATATACATGATGTAACTATATAACCTGAGCTTGTAAAAGCACCTTCATCACCTTCAGTGATTAAGTGCTTAATTACACACTAGTTTCTTTATCAGCTATCTCACCCTGTCAGAGTAAATGAGACAAATGTATGTGAATGCATGTGTGTGTGTATATATGTATGTAAATGTATGTGTGTATGTATATGTATGGGTATAAAGTATATATGGAAGCTGATCAGAATTACATTTCACCTTTGTAAATGTACATTAATGACACTATGTAAAAGACACATCAAGCACTTTATGTAGAGCATACGTAAATCTGTATATCTATGTTTTTACGTATGTAGGTTAGCTTAACATTTTAAAAGCACCGAATCACCTACTGTGGTTGAGTGTTCAATAAATCCTTGAACTATATGTTTAACACTTCTCTAACCCTGTCCATGGAGGACAGAAGAAAATGTATATATGCTGGTTAGCATTGTAAATGTGTGGCCACGTCTGTGGTAGAAAATAATAATAATAAAAAAAATGGTGTGAACAAACACACGCTACCTGAAAATGGTGTGAACAAACGCACACTTCTTCACAATGGTGTGAACAGTACTCTATCAGGAAGGGGTTGGGGATTTAAACCTCAAAAAAGGGAGCTCTGGTCGTTGCACCAGACTCTTATTTGCGTACGGGCAGACAGCGTCCCCTGCCAGAACAAACAGCCGACCCGGACAGCCACACTCCTGCTACCGTCGGTCGACCAGCAATAGACACTGGAGATGTAATTTACCTAAGAGATCACTCTGTACGCCTCTTGATCTTGGAGAGAGGTTCAGCATCACCTATTTAGGGGTGCGGGTTCAAAACTGGTCTCGTTGTCTTGTGTACACACCCTATTCGAGCCGCCATGACTCCCCACTCTTTCCTTGTTTGGAATGATCTCCTAAATCCCCCTTTTGTGAATTAGTGTCTACTGCCACGCTATTCACAGCCGTGACCCTCTCTCTCTTTCATACTTTTTGAAAACCTCACCAGGACAAGAGCAGGAGCCAGCTAACATATGAAACATTTAATACATAAAAAAACGCAAGTAATAAAAACATATGATAAGCAATATGGCCATACAACACTCTAAACTGTTACGACCCAATAGTATTCCAAATCGTATCCTGGCTTCACCAACTCTCCATATCAAGTGGCTGCACAAATCTTGGCTTACCACTTATTATTCCCTCACTGCTTGGGCTGAAATACCTGGAAAATAAACATAAGTATACCGCAACAAAAGAAGAAATCAATCTCTCACCTTACACTGCATCTTACATGCCAATATGCATTCAAGTGTATACAAGCAGTGTCCACAATGAACGTTTGTTCTGCTCCTGGAGGCTCACTACCAATGCATGTCTCTAGGTCCTCCAAAATATGTGGAAACGCACTTCAGCAGTTCTCCCAAACTGTTGTACACTGAAGTCCTACTCCAACATCAGTAACGCCTCTCCACTGATTCCACAAAGAAACGAATAGCTCTCCTATACTGCTTGAAGTCAACTCCTCACTATGGAGTTCAGGACACACTTCTTCTCCAGCCTCGAAGTTCTTCCATTAACTTCTTTTCCAGCCTCGAAGTTCCTCCATTAACTTCTCCTGCCCTCGAAGTTTCTCTATTACCTTCTTTCCCTACTTCCCAGCCTCAAAGGTTCTCCATTAACTTCCCAGACAAACCTGCAGTTCCATTACCATGCCAATAAAATGTATTCCTAACGAAACATTATGTAAAAACCTATATCCCAGCATTAAATCTCGCCCTCCAACGCCACACAGCGCCGTCCAACTGTGTGGGTACTCCCCCATCCTGGACGAATCCAAGATGGAAACATGTCTTGAAACGCCACTGGGAGTTTCCTTCCAGCGGCGACGCTGGGGGGCCGCTCCCGGCTCGTGACCTCCGTCGACAGCGGACATGCTCCCATCCATCATGTTCCCTTAACTTTAATTCGATCTTCTAGCTCAATTGCTCAATAAAATCACTAGCCTATATATACATATGTTCACTGTGTTGTTGTGATCAAACACTGGTAGTTAATCGTACAACTGATTAAACATGCTTACTGCAGGGATCTGTGACATAGGGCGCTCACTCCCTGGCCCCTCACCATGGGACTCACACAGTCCACCCATAAAAATCGCTATAGGACTGCTTCACAAGGCTTCTTCTAGTCCTGACTTTCCTGACTTGAGTACATGGAGTAGCTTGGCAGGCTCCACACAGAAACACCTGCTTATTTCCTTCCTCTTGAAGAAGTACACACAGTTAGAGTTCCACAAAACAGCGGCAAAACAGTCACTTCCAGGCCGCTTCTAATTTATCCAATTCACAGAGAAATGATGTACTATGTCCCTAACAGCTTCCTCACACTTGCAAATAGCCTTCACTTCACCAATACACAGGCCACTATATATTCCTCCTCCTTCCATGAGATCAACAAAGTACGACCACCTCTGATGACTGCTGTAACTCAAATGAGGTTACGCCATCCTACTAGTGTCATGTCACGTTACGTCACCAAAGTAGTGACATCTCATTTCATGTCACTTATTACACTTATTATCCTCTGCTCGTATTTTTAAATTACTCACTGACGTTTATTATTATATATTCTTTTTCTGAATAATCTCAGGTCTGGAAAGCAGAATAACTCTCACAGGGTAGACTCGATCCACCCAGGCTACATGGGGTCATAACAACACACACACACACTACCCCACACTGGTGTGAACAAACACACTACCCCACAATTGCGTGAAAAAAACACACAACCCCATACTGGTGTGAACAAACTCATCCTTCCTCACACTGGTGTGAACAAACAAACACTTTGAATATCTCATGGAAAATGAGGCACAGTAGAAATTTCTTCGGTAGAAAACTGGGATATCATTGCTATATCTCGCCATTAAATTCTCCGCCTAATATTGGGAATTATTGTTGACCTGACCACACGTTTCGGTCCGTCCTGGACCATTCTCAAGTCGATTGTGAAAATTTTCCTTTTGAGAATGGTCCAGGACAGACCGAAACATCGTCGTCCTTTCACTTTCTAGTGTGTGGTCTGGTCAACATACTTCAGCCACGTTATTGTGACTCATCGCCTACATTGGGAATGATTCTTAATACAGCAGTCGTTGGACTGTAAACAACATAAAAACATTTCTCTTGAATCAACTTAATTATCAGTACTAAAATAGAGTAAATGTAGGCCCTCTTTCCACTTCTTGACGACATCTGGACAAGGCAGCCAAGGCGTCAGTGGGAGGAGGGCCTGTAGTAGCCGCCATTATAATTTAAAAACCACAAGTTTCGCTGGAGCTCCCAGACACTACAAATTTTCCCTTTGACACAAGTGTTATGGGTTGTAAAGTGCTCCCATCATCGGCACGTTTCATCGTCACCAATCAAGGGAAGTGTCTTAATTTCGAAACTTTTTATCATTTATTCCTGATCAGTGAAATATAGGTATATTAAGGCAAACTGGGTAGGACGCTAGTGAACAAAACAAAGAAATTATTAATTAAACCTTATCTAATAAATCATTACAATATTTCCCCTGATATAGCTGTCATATTTAGGTTGTTACTATATAAAGAGAGTGTCCTCTAACAGGTGTAATTGAAAGGGAAAAAGAAGCATAATTGCATCTACCTGGTACCCCAGTAACATGGTTATACTGGCATCACCCACCCGGATTATTTGGTGTGATCATCCATGTTCATAACTGGTGGACGAAGCCCACTACAATACAGATAATCTATTAAATTTAATCAGTAATATATTTAGTCTTATACTATAGTGAATGTCTACTAATCAATAATCTATATTAATTGCCTATATATATATGTAAATCATAAACCCCCAGAATATGTAAGAAAGCGATTTGTGGGAATTTTAAATCATTCAGTCCACTTTAAACATCATACAGTTTACTATCGAAATATCTAAATTACGTAAAATATAAATTACATAAACTAAATAAATATAAATCCCAGATTCATTTTCCCCACATTAATGATTTCATTTAAGGATAAAATATTTTTATTGTAGTGAGCAGCGAGTATTGTAGTAAGCCTATGGCTATACCACGTTGAGAACACCGATTATCGTCTGATCAGCCAAGTTATGCAATGTTGGGTTTGGTTAGTACTTGGATGGGTGACTGCCTGGGTACACCAAATGCAGTTGGCAATAACTTTTTGGGGGACGCCTGACAGCTGGGTGGACAGCACTTCGGATTCGTAGTACTGAAGTTCCGGGTTAAATCCCGGAACTATCTCCGCCTCCACTAGGAGGCGGAGACAAATGGGCAAAATGTTTTTTTCAC
Source organism: Procambarus clarkii (assembly GCF_040958095.1). Taxonomy (NCBI): domain Eukaryota; kingdom Metazoa; phylum Arthropoda; class Malacostraca; order Decapoda; family Cambaridae; genus Procambarus; species Procambarus clarkii. The sequence continues at coordinate 14,787,730 of NC_091201.1, forward strand.
CCTGATGCCCCTGTTACCTAGCAGTAAACAGGTACCTGGGAGTTAGTCAGCTGCTACTGGCTGCTTCCTTGGGGAAAGGGGTTAACAAAAAGGAGGCCTGGTCGAGGACCAGAGACAATAAGCCTCGAAATCATCTCAAGATAACCTCAAGACAGCACTCATTTGTCTCAGTATGTCCCTAGGTGTTTATTCCTGGACAATTATTTTCAAGACCCTCTCAGCATCACCTGTATTGGCTGTTAGGCTTAGGTCCTTGATCAAGGATTCTACCTCCAGCTTAAAGAATTGGAGTACATCAGCTGAAGCCTTCAGTGCGGGTGATTGCAACAGCTCATGAACTAAGTGTGAAGTTCTTACTTCTAGATTAGCATAACCATCCATGATGAGTTGAACTGCGAGGTCATAGCCCTCATCAGTTAACCTCAGGTGGGATACTACTGAATTAGCTTCACCTGATAATTTGCCTTGTAGATACGAGAATTTACTACTCTTAGGTGAAGATTGTTTTGAGTCTAGAAGGTCCACGAATTTGTTCCAATATTCGTCCAAATCATCCTAGTCTTTTCCTGAAAAAGTGCGTAAATTAATAGGAGGGAGTCGAGCTTCAGCTTGACTCAGATTAGATGAAACTGTTGATGATGCCCTGTTCTAGGCAAACTAAAAAATTAATAAACATTTGTGTGCATGTGTATTGGGTGTGCAAACGTGTGCTTGCTCATGGTTGACACTTGGTTGACTTTCACCTTTGCTGTGAGGGGGGGCTGGGGGTGGGGTCTGGGATTTGGGAATTTATTTGCAAATACCCGTCGGAAATTCTATTATGACGAAATTGATACCAAAATGAACGACGTATGAACGTGAGGACAATCCCAAAAAGAGTACACACATTTTGGTGAGGATGTGCGGTCATGAATAACCCTCAGCCGATTTGTGAGTTTGGTGCGGGTGGCACGACGGGCTTTTGGGCATCATCTATATTAATAAAAATGGAAATGCTTGTTTGTTCTAATCGCTAATCTCCAAAAGATCTTCGCCGAGTGCTTTAAAATTTTCACACACCGTTCCATTCGCATCTGAGCGGGGTTTTATATACATACTATATAGATGTCACATCTATGATACTGAAAAAAACATGCTTATTTTGAAAAGCTGTCTTTCCTTTGTTTTTCATGTGAGGGGAATCTTCGAAACCTCTTTACCGATGGCTTTGAAATTTTGACACAACATTGCATTCGAATAGGCGAGTGTCTTTATATACCTATTATATACATGCCTCACCTGTAACAGGAAAAAGCATGCTTTTTTTTTAAACAGCATTATCTGTAGGACGTAAGAGCAACACATGTTGTAATCGTGCCTCGCAGATATCAAGCCGCCTACTATCACTGTATCTGTCGATGATTTCTGTGTTTTTCGTTAAGACTTCTCTGGTGATGGTCTGGTTGTGGGAAGCAGGCGGCTTGATATCTGTGAGGCACTACACATCAAGAAGTCAACACCAGCAATCAACAGCCAATTAATGCACAACTATATTCTACCCACTTCAAGACTCCGCACCAATATAGAAGCATCAAGAAATATGGGCCAATAGGCCCTTTGCAGTTACTTCCATTCTTCCATTTAACTTACCCAATATTATACCCATTGTTTCGTGTTCTGTCTTGTGTTGAAAGTTTGTTTTCACCTCATCCAAAACTGTTGTAACATATCACCTCTCCCAAATGCAGGTATATGAAATGAAAGCCGTTTAAATTATAGCATAGTAGAACTCTGTTTAGTGTTTGCAGGTTACAGTTGTGTGTGTGTAAACACACAACTATAACCAACTATGACACAGTTGTGTCACAACTATGACACAGTTGTGTCACAACTATGACACAGTTGTGTCACAACTATGACACAGTGTGTCACAACTATGACACAGTTGTGTCACAACTATGACACAGTTGTGTCACAACTATGACACAGTTGTGTCACACCTATGATACAACTGTGTCTTTAAAAACTTAGTCTGACGCGTTCAAGTGTCACGTCAGACTAGAAATAAGAATGAATTTTGGAGAATTGATTTTTCAATTACCATCAACAGTGAAAAGAAACATAAGAAATATTGAGAAAATTCGTGTTAGAATTATTAATCTTACTTTTTTCGGTCATATTTAAAAATATATGTTTATAAGAAAGACTGCTACCAAAATATACTATATATATATATATATATATATATATATATATATATATATATATATATATATATATATATATATATATATATATATATATATATATATATATATATATATCCAGGAGTAGGGAGCAGCCTTAGGCCTCATTCTCAATGCATCCAAATGTGAAATAATCTCCCGCAACCCAGACATCACTGGGCAAATACAAAATGCTCTTCCAGACATTCTCGTTGTTGAGCCACCGGACTGCACTCTCCTGGGTGCCCCCATTGGCCCACGAGCAATCGAGGAGGTCCTGCTGCAAAAATCACTGACCTAAAGAGAATGCAGGACAGGATTGACAAGATTGATGCCCATGATGCTCTCTTTCTCCTTACAAGATGCCTGTCTCTCCCTAAGTTGACCTACTTTCTGAGATGTTCTCCATCCTACAGCAGCCCTAAGTTAAATGTGTATGACACCCTTCTGAGGTCCATGCTGGTGAAAGTCCTGAACCTGCCATTGGACGACTCTCAGTGGGAGCAAGCAACCCTTCCTGTAAGACTCGGCGGCCTTGGTGTCCGCACAGCCTCCCAAATTGCTCTACCAGCCTTCCTTTCCTCCTCTCATGCATCGCACGACCTCGTCAGAGATATTTTACCTGCAACCCTGAGAGATTCAGCAGGAATACACGATCCTGCTTTCACTGAATGTTCAAATCAGTGGAATGTTCTTGCAGCCCCAGAAACCATTATAGAGCCAACAAAACAACACAAACAGTCCGGCTGGGACCACCCTCTAGTGGAAAAAGTAGCTGATGCCATGCTAAGCGTCGCAACATCAGACAAGGAGAAAGCCCGCCTCAGAGCAGTTCGTGCCCCCCATGCAGGAGACTTCCTCCTGGCAGTACCCATGTCTGCAATGGGCACGCGCCTAGATCCAGAATCCCTTCGTGTAGTAGTGGCTCTCCGCCTTGGTGCCCCAATTCACACTGAATACAAGTGTATTTGCAACAGGGTGGAAGCAGACCAATACGGACTGCATGGATTGCATTGCGGAAGCACAAAGGGCTGGCATGCAAGACACAACGAGGTCAATGACATCATCAAAGAGAAGCCTCGTCTCAGCTGGGTGCCCAGCGGAGAGAGAACCTCGCATCCTAGGGGTCCAAAACCCGGATTTAACAGCACTTCGCCCTGATGGCATCACCATATACTCATGGAAGGAGGGTAGACAGTTGGTGTGGGACTACACATGTGTATCCACCCTGGCTGACACCTATGTACACTTCGGAGCTGATCAAGCAGGTGGGGCGGCCAACCACAGGGAAACAGCAAAATCACTCAAGTACAGGCGACTGGAAGGTCAATACCTCTTTGTACCCATAGCGTCTGAGACGCATGGCCCCTGGGGCAAGAGTGCCTTGGGATTTCTCAAGGAATTGGGGTCCAAGCTCATTGACGTCACCAGAGACCCAAGGGCTTCCAGTTTTTTATTTCAGCGTCTCAGTGTGGCGATCCAGAGGGAAAATGCTTGCTGCGTCCTCGGTTCCTGTCCAGAAGCGGAGGAGCTTCAAGAGATCCATAACCTTTAGGCATTTGTCTTGTATGTTTTGTAACCTTTAAATACACAATAAAGGAAAAAAAAAGGGAAGGGGGTGGTAGGAGAAAAGCACACAGAAACTGTATTGAGGGAATACACATTCCCTCCAATGCGTTATGTGTGGTTTCCTCCGAGGCTATGGGTCCCCCTTCTTCCAGCCAGAGGTGGTACTCCCTTCACAATTAATATATATATATATATATCTATATATATATATATATATATATATATATATATATATATATATATATATATATATTGTGACGATAATCTCTTTCAAGAGAGATTGAGCCTGCTCTTCCCTACAAAGTACGTAAATATACAAGATAATATAGAGATACGTTCCAGCAAGTATCGCCAAACGTTTTGCCCAGAGAGCAAATCGTACCCAGCACACAGTGACACCTGCTAGCTACCACCGCCGTAACCAGCAAACTGCTCGTCCTTGCCTGCCTGTCGCTGATTGGCTGGTGTCCCGTCACACTGCCCTCCGCCCTCCACCACAAGTCGATGTCTGGGCTGCAGTGCTCCAGTATCGTCAGAATATCTCAGTACTCCTTGCAGTTGACATCTATCGCTGGTAGACTAAGCCTTGGCTTTCGTGTACTAAGGGAGGGTGGCAGCTCGAAGCAAATATTCCAGCTCCATTAATACTTTATTTTGCTATCACTGTAACTCACTTGTCTTAACGTAACTTTTCATTTGCCAGTGATTATTCATAGTATTTTGTTTGTTGACTTGTCTTTTATATTTTATGTGCTTAACTTTATTCATGTCTTGTTTTTCTAAAGTAATTAAAAATTCATTGTTAATTTACTTGTGTTTTGTGTGTCTTCCCATTACTTTACCACAGACGAAACCTCCAGCTTTTCTCTTTTTTTTCTATAATGTGACGAGGCCCTGCCCCTAGCTTTTGAAACAGCCGAACACCAACGCTTTACCGTCACAATATATATATATATATATATATATATATATATATATATATATATATATATATATATATATTATATATATATATTATATATATATATATAATATATATATATATATATATATATATATATATATATATATATATATATATATATATATATATATATATATATATATATATATATATATATATATATATATATATATATATATATATATAACTGAAAACTCACACCCCGAAGTGACTCGAACCCATACTCCCAGGAGCAACGCAACTGGTATGTACAAGACGCCTTAATCCACTTGACCATCACGACCAGACATTTGTGTTCCTCACGTGTGCCCCCAAGAATGAGGTGATTTGGTAAAATGCTATGCCCAGATTATTATCCGAGTGCCGGCGGTGGGGTGGTTCAAATAGCCTCGGCTATCACCTCATTATGTCCGGTCGTGATGGTCAAGTGGATTAAGGCGTCTTGTACATACCAGTTGCGTTGCTCCTGGGAGTATGGGTTCGAGTCACTTCTGGGGTGTGAGTTTTCAGTTGCATATTGTCCTGGGGACCATTCAGGCTTGTTCGCATATATATATCTATATATATAATATATATATATATATATATATATATATATATATATATATATATATATATATATATATATATATATATATATATATATATTATATATATATATATATATATATATAAATATATATATATATGTCGTACCTAATAGCCAGAACGCACTTCGCAGCCTACTATGCAAGGCCCGATTTGCCTAATAAGTCAAGTTTTCTTGAATTGTTTTCGACTACCTAACCTACCTAACCTAACTTTTTTGGCTACCTAACCTATAAAGATAGGTTAGGTTAGGTAGGGTTGGTTAGGTTCGGTCATATATCTGCGTTAATTTTAACTGCAATAAAAAAAATTGACCTCATACATAATGAAATGGGCAGCTTTATCATTTCATAAGACAAAAATTTTGAGAAAATATATAATTTCAGGAAAACTTGGCTTATTAGGCAAATCGGGCCTTGCATAGTAGGCCGAGAAGTGCGTTCTGGCTACTAGGTACGACATATATATATATATATATATATATATATATATATATATATATATATATATATATATATATATATATATATATATATATATGCGAAGAAGCCTGAATGGTCCCCAGGACTATATGCGACTGAAAACTCACACCCCAGAAGTGACTCGAACCCATACTGCCAGGAGCAACGCAACTGGTATCTACAGGACGCCTTAATCCGCTTGACCATCACGACCGGACATAAGGAAGTGATAGCCGAAGCTATTTGAACCACTTCCCCGCCGGCACTCGGATGGTAATCTTGGGCATAGCATTTTATCAAATCACCTCATTCTTTGGGGCACACGTGAGGAACACAAATGCGAACAAGCCTGAATGGTCCCCAGAACTATATGCGACTGAAAACTCATATATATATAAAATCATATATATATATATATATATATATAGTGAAGAGATATGAAGTTATATATATATATATATATATATATATATATATATATATATATATAATTATTTTTCACTGTTGATGGTAACTGAAAAATCAATTCTCCAAAATTCATTTTTATTTCTAGTCTGACGCGACACTTGAGCGCGTTTCGTAACACCTATACCCCTATTAGACTATTTTACAGGAACTTCTTTTCCACAGCTCATGAAACGGAGGAAAGGGTCCTGAAAGATATTGTTAATAGAAACGTTATCCCTATAGACAAAAATCAGAAGATACAACTGACGATTTACTATAAAACCAGAAAAACGGCCAACCTACTCGTGAGAAACTCTCCAGACACAAAGCAGAACGCTTTAAAAGAGACCAACGTCGTCTATGCCTTCAAATGCCTCCTTGGAGACTGTAAGCCTCAAAAAACCCAGTATATAGGCAAGACAACAACATCTCTTTCCAGGTGTTTAACGATGCATAAGCAACAGGGCTCCATTAAGGAACATATAATCTTTTCCCACAACCAAACCATCACCAGAGAAATCTTAGCAAAACAACACAGAAATCATCGATAGATACAGCGATAGCAGGCGGCTTGACGTCTGCGAGGCACTACACATCAAGAAGTCAGCACCAGCAATCAACAGCCAATTATTGCACAACTATATTCTACCCACCTCAAGACTCCGCTCCAATATAGAAGCATCAAGAAATATGGACCAATAGGCTTTCTACAAACACTTTTATTCAATACCCATTGTTTCTGTTCTGTCTTGTGTTGATACTTTTAATACCCTATTAATATCCCCTCCTGTTCTGTCTTGTGTTAATGCCACATCACCCTTCCCACCTCACTCAAATGTAGATATAAAATCAGAGATACGTTCTAATCAGTTGTGTATTTGTGAAGTCTTTGAAAATGTAATAAGTTTTACGAAACGCGCCCGTGTCGCGTCAGACTAGAAATAAAAATGAATTTTGGAGAAGTGATTTTTGATTTACCTCCAACAGTGAAGCGTAATGTACGAAAGATTGAGAAAATTCGTGTTAGAATTATTAATCTTACTTTTTCGGTCATATTTAATAATATATATATATATATATATATATATATATATATATATATATATATATATATATATATATATATATATATATATATATACATATATATATATATATATATATATATATATATATATATATATATATATATATATATATATATATATATAGATATATATATGTCGTACCTAATAGCCAGAACGCACTTCTCAGCCTACTATGCAAGGCCCGATTTGCCTAATAAGCCAAGTTTTCATGAATTAATTGTTTTTCGACTACCTAACCTACCTAACCTAACCTAACCTAACTTTTTCGGCTACCTAACCAAACCTAACCTATAAAGATAGGTTAGGTTAGGTTAGGTAGGGTTGGTTAGGTTCGGTCATATATCTACGTTAATTTTAACTCCAATTAAAAAAAAATGACCTCATACATAATGAAATGGGTAGCTTTATCATTTCATAAGAAAAAAATTAGAAAAAATATATTAATTCAGGAAAACTTGGCTTATTAGGCAAATCGGGCCTTGAATAGTAGGCCAAAAAGTGAGTTCTGGCTACTAGGTACGACATATATATATATATATATATATATATATATATATATATATATATATATATATATATATATATATTTATATTTATATTACTTTTATATATGTTGTGACGGGAAAGTGTAGGAGTGTAGATGTTCGGCAGTCCTCCTAATGGCTGGTGTCAATGCCTAGTCACACTTAAAAAAAAAAGATAGACTGCTTGCCTGTTTATCTGTGGTAAAGTAAGGGAAGACACGCAAAACACATAGTATGAGCAATGAAACTTTAATTAATATAGAAAACAAATTATAAACAAAGACAATCTCTTGGCAATGTACAGTGCAAACAAACAAGTCAAAAACATATAATATAAATGAAGAATAGGGATGAAGTTACTTGTCACCACCCTTGAGACTAAATAAGGTTCTTCTCCCCACAGTGTAAAGAAATGATAATAAATCGGCCATGCCAACAGATGTTTAGGGGTATAATTACATCACTGCATAAAATGGAGAACAATATATTTATGCTAAGGGGGACAAACATAACAACAATTAATTGTATAAATAATAGCCAGAAATATTTTTCAGCATGCAATATCATAGAATGAAATTAATTATTGAGACATGAGCAATATCACCAGAACATGGAGTAATCAATAGTAATACTCAAATCATCTAACCAGATAATTAACATTTATATGGGCTAAAATAACAGTGACCAATGACTTAGCTTAAAACACAACTCCTCTCGACAACAGCCACCACGCTACTGCCCAGGCTTTGGTCCGCAGGCCAAACGTCGACTAACCGTCTACCAAAAATCAACTAAACGTCCACATAAACATTGTGGAAATTCTAATAACAAAATGCAGCGCTAATATTCAAAACATTGTCAAACTAAAGAGTAGTAAACACTGGTATAACATTCCATACAATAATACGGCAACCGAATATGGGAATAAATAAAGGTAAAACTATAGACACTCGATTGACAACAATGTTCCCACACTGGCCATATCCAAATATGGTCAACTGCCCACACAGAGAAACTACATGCGAAATCTAACACCAAAGTAACTCGGGCACACTACAGCATGCTATAATATATATATATATATATATATATATATATATATATATATATATATATATATATATATATATATATATATATATATATATATATAACATACAAAATCTTATATCATACAACTGGATGCAATATTAATTTGAGAACAAGACAATAAAATAATATGAGAATCAAGAGAAATGGCAGAATCTTAGTAAGATTCGTAACATCCTTCCTGTCCCCTAAGAAAAAAAAATGAAATTAACTGAAGGTTGATTTCATTTTTTGTTTGACTGCATGTAAGCATATAAAATGAAAATGAAACAGGAAAATGCTTCAACTAAAATCAAAGTACAAAGGAGTGAAATCTCACACAATAAAAAAAATACAAAATTTACATACATCTTATGAATAAAGAACACTACATATTATGGCACTGCAACAGGAAATCCTCTGGATAAGGCATCAACAATAACATTTTGCCTCCCAGGAATATGACGAATTACAATATTGAATTCTTGCAGAATCAATGACCATCTAAGTATTCTCTGGTTTTTACACTTCATAGAGTTGATAAATGTTAATGGATTATGGTCTGTATATACTACCACTTGATTTCCTGACAAATATGTCTCAAATTTCTTCACTGCCAGTATTAAACAAAGTGCTTCTTTCTCAACTACAGAGTAATTAAGTTGTGTCTTGTCAAACTTACGTGAGAAATAATAAACAGGATGTTCTAACTCATCTGGTCCTACTTGGAACAAAACAGCACCTGCTCCTACATCGGAAGCGTCTATGTGAAGAATAAAAGGGTTATCATACTGTGGAATAGCTAGCACAGGTGAAGTAGAGAGAATTCCTTTCAACTTCTGAAAAGAGTTCTGACACTCCTGCGTCCACTTAAATTTTACCTGTTTCCTTAAAAGATTTGTTATGGGTGCAGCAACAATGGAAAAGTTTTTACAATACCTCCTATAATACGCACACATTCCAATAAATCTTTGCACAGACTTCTTATTTATTAGGACTGGGTACTCCACAATTGCCTGAATCTTGTCCTGCAATGGGACTATCCTACCTTGTCCGACCTCATGTCCTAAATACACTATAGTTCCTTTAGCCCAACTACATTTCTTCATATTGACAGTCAAATTAGCATGTTGTAACACATTAAACAATTTCTTTAAACTAGACATATGATCTACCCAATTCTTACTGAAAATTACAATGTCATCCAAATATGCCCTACAGTCTGGCACGTCCTTCAACAAAGAATTCATTAATTTCTGAAAAGTGGCCGGAGCATTCCTTAATCCAAAAGGCATGACATTAAACTCGTAAGCTCCATCAGAAGTGATAAATGCTGTCACTTCCCTTGCAAAATCTGTAAGAGGTGTCTGATGATATCCCTTAGATAAGTCCAATTTAGATACAAATTTTGCATGACCTATAGTATCTATACAGAGTCTTCCAATAATGGTAAAGGATAAACATCAACTACAGTTACCTGGTTGAGTTTTCTATAATCCACTACTAATCTCCACTTATCTTCTGGTTTTGGTACTAATAGACATGGCGAACTCCAGGAACTCTGACTGGGTCTAATGAACCCATGTCGAAGAAGATAATCAACCTCCTCCTGGATGATACGACGTTTCTCGGGTGTCACTCGATAAGGGTGCAGCCGAATTGGAGTCACATTTGTCAGGGTGATATCGTGAGTAATGAGAGAAGTCTGAGTGGGGACCTTCCCAAACAAGCTGGAAGACACCTCCAAAAGGTCCTGGAACTCTGCTCTCTCCTCATCCTGCAAATGACTCAACAAGTCTTCCCCGGAACTACTGGAATTAGACAAACAAATATTACTATCTTCCTCAGCAATACTCGACTCTTCAGGAATTACCTCCTCAGCAACACAACAAGCCACAATACTAGGCCCACAATAAACCTTCAACCGGTTTACATGTACACTCATGGTCTGTCGTTTCTGCTTGGGATGGCAAACCTTGTAAGTAACTTCCCCAAGACGTTTTAATACTTGATACGGTCCTGCAAATTTATTGGACATAGACGTACCCATACGAGGCTTCAAGACCAATACCAAATCTCCTGGGTCAAAAACTCTGAGTTTGGCCTTGAACCTCTGGTCATGTTTCTCCTTCATTACCTGTTGTTGTTCACTTAGATGTCGTAAGGCCAACTCCCTCGTTCTGGACAGCTTGCTCTTTACATCCGTCAGGTAACGCTCACTCTGCCTGGCTGTAACATCTCCTAACAGTTTCTCATATAACATCTTTAAAGGTCCTCTCATCTGGACCAACATAACCTCTCCGCTTACTTCAGGTATAATCACCGATAGCACTACAGACCACTACCCCACATTTCTCTTAACTAACATTAGCAAACCACCTCTAGAAACAAGGGAGTTAAGCTTTAGGCTGCACAATGAAACTGCTATAAACAATTTTATAACTGCTGCTGATAATGTCAACTGGGATTCCGAGTTAGGTAACATAGGGGACATCAACCTAGCAGTGCAATCTTTTCTACAAACAACTCTTAGCCTTTATAACACCCACTGTCCTAGGCTTACAAAACAAGTCACAAGCAAAAGGCTTAACAATCCTTGGCTTACAAAGGGAATAATGAAATCCATTAACAAAAAACACGACCTTGAGAAGAAGTATAGGTTAGGAATTGTCTCCAAAGAATTCTCAAAGAATTACTCATTATTGCTATCTAAGATAATTAGACGAGCCAAAACTAAATACTACGAAGATAAATTTACTCAAATAAAGAGCAACATTAAACAAACTTGGAGCACAATTTCACAAATATTGGGATCAAAGAAATCTTTAAATAACAAACCGACTCTCCTGTCTAATAACGATGGTCAGCTTTCAGCCTCTGATTCTGCTATTGAGTTCAATAGGTTCTTCTCTTCCATTGGTTCATCCCTTGCAAATGATATTCCAACTTCCAGTACTGACATTAAGGACTATCTTACAGGTAACTATCCACAGTCTCTGTACCTAAAGCCTATTAACTCCACTGACGTCAATGAGATAATCCTTTCCCTTAAAACCAAGTCTGGTGCCCTTGAGGAGATACCAACTTTAATTTACAAAAAAGCCTCCAGATCTTTAGCCCCTGCTATTGCTTTGCTCTTCAACAAGTCACTTGAACTCCAAACCTTTCCAGATATTCTAAAAAAAGCGAGAGTAACGCCTGTCCACAAATGTGGTGACCCCACAGATGTTAACAACTACAGACCTATATCAATCCTGCCAAACTTGTCAAAAATTTTTGAAAAACTTATATATAAGCAGCTTTATTCATATCTAGCCAAACTCAATATACTTAGCCCTTGCCAATATGGCTTCAGACCCAAAAAAAAAGCACTAACGATGCACTTATTAGTATGCTTAACTCGATTCATACAGCTCTTGATAAAAAGGAGTTCCCTGTTGGGTTATTTGTGGACCTGCGTAAAGCTTTTGATACTGTCAACCACCATAACCTTCTTCTTAAATTACATCATTATGGAGTCAGAGGACACTCCCTACAATACCTCGAGTCCTACCTTACTAACAGGCTCCAATATGTTTCTGTGAATAATACAATTTCTCCCACCCTACCCATCAACATTGGTGTTCCTCAGGGCAGCATACTTGGCCCTCTCCTCTTTCTCATCTACATTAATGACCTTCCAAATGCCTCCCAACACCTCAAACCAATTCTATTTGCTGACGACACAACCTTCATTTACTCCAGTCCTGACCCTCTTGCTCTAAATGCCACAGTAAATACTGAGCTAAATAAAGTCCATCTTTGGCTAACTGCCAACAAACTCACCCTTAACATTGACAAAACTTTCTATATTCTGTTTGGCAATAAATCCTCTAGTCATATAAATCTCAAAATAAACAATACCCAAATTTGTAACAAATTAGATGGCAAATTCCTTGGCATTCTCATTGACCACAAGCTGAATTTCCAGGGACACATTCTAAATATATCAAAAAAAGTTTCAAAAACTGTGGGCATTCTTTCTAAGATCAGATATTATGTACCACGCCCTGCCCTGGTGACTCTCTATTACTCCCTTATCTATCCTTATCTCAACTATGGTATATGTGCTTGGGGTTCTACTACCCAAAATCACTTACGTCCTCTAATTACCCAACACAAAGCTTCTATTAGAACAATATCCAACTCTGGCCCCAGACATCACTCGGTACCCCTACTCAAATCTCTGAATATGTTAGATATTAAGTCACTGCACATTCTCTCATGTGTATTATACATATATAAAACGCTAAACTATAATGCCAATCCTGATCTTAAAAGCTTCATAGAAGGTTGTAACAGAACCCATGAGCACCACACCAGAAATAAATACAGTTTTGATATTCCTAGAGTACGTCTTAATCTAACTAGAAATGCTCTGCAAATCAAGGGGCCCAGAATGTGGAATGACCTTCCCAACCATGTTAAAGACTGTACCTCTCTCAACCAGTTTAAGATAAAAACTAAACACTATCTAATAAATTCCCTGTAATCTACCTCACTCCTCTATTGTCAACCCATGTCTGTTATTTTCTTTTTTTTTTAATCAACACTCTTTGTCAACCTATTGTATTTGTGCTGCTTTTTCAGTCATGTTCCCCCTTTTTTTATCTTTATTTGTATTTGTTCTCAACACTTTTTATTCTTTATGCTCAATTAGTATTAAGTTCTAGATATTAATGTTTTTCTTGCCCGAAACGCATTGCGTAATAGTGGCTTTAGGCATTGTATGTACTAGCTCTATCTATATATCAATCCATTAATGTAACATCACTTGTATGTATATACCTTACCTGAATAAACATCTGAATCTGAATCTGGGTAAATTATATGCCTGGCATTGTTAGGGGTGTGGACATTGTCCTATCGAATAATGATAATTGTTATAATAACAATAATAATAATGAGAAAATCCACTGGGACTGTGTGGTGTTGCAAACCCATGACCAAGGCATTGCCAGCTGCATACTCTACCACTGTACCACCACTGACTTCCTAAAAGTCTTACAATCAGATTTCAACTGATATCACAGAAGTGTGTGATATCCTGAAATCACAGGAAGTCCTGAAGCCAGTCCAAGTTTTACGTAAGACCCCTAAGCACTCAGGTAAAGGGGTAAAGTATTGTAGTTGAAAACCCTATGCCCAACTTCAGATACACAGAAAATCACACTAAGGTGATATACATCAATGAACATTCCACTGGGGCTGTGAGGTAACGCAAACATTGCAGGTTCGCATTGCCTCACTGCTCGAGTGAATTTTCTCATTGATGTAGTGTACATATATCATGTTAGTGTGATTTTCTGTGTGTAAATAATAATAATAATAATAATATTATATTATTATTTATTCAAAAGATTGTGTGTACTATGAACATAAGAGTATTGTTCAATTGAAGGGACAGGAGTTACACATACTAATGAAGCCACTATTATGCAAAGCGTTTCGGGCAAAATTAATAATAATATAGAAATTTATTAATTAATGTTGTGACAGGGTAAAACACTTAATACTATTAGAGAAGTAAGTTAACAAAATGAGAATGTTCAAGGAAAATTATAAATTAATGCAAAGGTGACACTTAAGGATGACAAGCATAGACTATTACATTATGGAGTCAGTAGTTCTAGCAACAGTACAGTAGTTTATTTACATTAATTACAGGATGGAAATACAAGGTCTAATTCAGAAAAGTAAGTGAACTGCTCCTCATAACATTTTTTTGGAACATATCAGAACATAGAGTAACATACTATAATTTTAGGTTAATGGGGCCAACACTTACAAATAACCAAGATCGTAAAGGACACGAGTAAACACTTTATCAAAGAAATGCATGAAATTAGATGACATTAAATGTAGACAGTAAATGTAGAAATTAAATGAGTAATACAGTGTGTCCTCGCTTGAACGAACTATATGAGGCATAGCCAATTCGTTCCAGTGTGGAATTCATTCCATCCATCCAGCCCCAGCAACCCCCTTCCCCCCCAAAAATACAATCACATTAATACATATGCCAGTGCACATTTGCCTTATGAAAAATTTAAATAACAAAGAATTTGTATTGCAATGAGTGCTGGTAAGGTGTGTCCTTACCAGTTGAGTTGTGTAGTGCAAACTTTGTTAGCCTCAATATCCTGAGAGTGCCACACATATGATATGAATATAAAATTGTTTAAAGAACAGTAACTTTTCTAACAAATGTACATTATACACTACAGTCTGTACATGAAGTACAGACCACTAGAATCACACTACTGCAGTACACGTATATCACTTAAACTACACTTTGTACATTTAATGTCATTAAAACTGTGCTGTACAGCTCAATTGGTACTCCCAGGTAAGTTATGGCTAGTGCTGGGTGCTGGTCCAGTTGCCTGGGCATCCTCGGAAGGTGAGTCCTTGCTAGTGCTGGGTGCTGGTCCAGTTGCCTGAGCATCCTTGGAAGGTGAGTCCTTGCTAGTGCTGGGTGCTGGTCCAGTTGCCTGGACATCCTCAGAAGGTGAGTCCTTGCTAGTGCTGGGTGCTGGCCCTGTAGGCCTACTGTGAAACCGTACCAAAAACTTTTGAATCTTAGTTTGTTTCTTTGTTGTGAGCTTCATTATAATATCTTTCATGTCCTTTAGGTGCAGGTAATAATCTGTCAGCTCTTCATTATCAGTTACAGCAACCAAATCGAGCAGATCATTAACCTTTTGCAATGATGCAGCATATGGAATAGGTAATGCACTATCATCTTTCTCTTCCACATCCTCATCATTATTACCAGTAACAGACTGGATAATCTAATCATCAGTTAATTCACTATAACCTGGATCATCAGTATCATTATCTAACCACTCATTCTCATCAGAAAGTTGTAAATCTTCCTCACTTGCATCTATGAATGTCTCAAAAATTGCATTATCAAAGCCCTCAAAAGCACAGTCATCTTCATTCTAACCAGGTACTGGACTCAGAATTTTATTCCATGCATTCTTTAACCCCTAAGCTGCTTTGGGCTATTTGGCTTACAACACCCACAGGCACAACAACAAAAATAACAAAATTATTTTGTCTTAAAAAAGTGTTCATTTGTGTTACCTGAGCACGGGAAAAATAATAAAAAAAATTGTAAGTGGCATATTTTGGCCGCAGTAGGGTGGGGGAAAGTCTGGCAAAAAAAGAGGTGTTGACAAAGCAAGTGTCGGAGGCGGTCTGCTTCGCCCCAGCTGTCAGGTGGAAGTTGCCACAAAGATGATATTACCTAATTATTTCAATGTCTCTGATTTTTTCTTAGTTTTTTTGCAGTAATATTATTCAATAGTGTGTAGTGTGATATATTTATATAATAAAATGTGTGAATCATTGCTGCATTCAAAATTATGGTGTGCATATTATTGATTCAATTATTATGTTCATAAAACAATGAACAAATACTTTTGCAGTTATTACACTATATACACACAGGTTATATATAAGTATCTGCATGTTTTGTTCACCGTAATGAACCACAAAGTTGATATGGTGAGTCAAAAAGCCACGAGAAGTGGCCACCACATACCAGCCACTCGTCACTCACTCACTCAAAAACTCCTCACGCGTTCATCTAAGCTGGCATAGTGCACAAAGAGCATAGTGGCCACCCTTACACAGCATGACAAGTCAGGAAGATGACGCCACCTCCCTCACCAAAATGGCTTCTCCCAACACTCCTTTTGCTGTTATTACACAATATATATATGTTATATATAAGTATCTACATTTGTAATTATCTAAGTATAATTGCCTTAGTGTAGTTAAAGGATAAGAGCTATGCTCGTGGTGTCCCCTCTTCCCAGCACTCTTTGTCATATAACGCTTTGAAACTACTGACGGTCCTGATCTCCACCACCATTTTGCCTAACTTGTTCCAACCGTCTACCACTAAGTTTGCAAAAGTAAATTTTCTTATATTTCTTCGGCATCTGTGTTCAGTTAGTTTAAATCTATGACCTCTTGTTATTGAGGTTCCAGGTCTCGGGAAATCTTCCCTATCAATTTTATCAATTCCTGTTATTATTTTGTACGTAGTGATCATATCACCTCTTCTCCTTCTGTCCTCTAGTTTTGGCATATTTAATGCCTCTAACCCTCTCATCATAGTTCTTGTCCTTCAGTTCTGGGAGCCACTTAGTGCCATGTCTTTGCATGTTTTCCAGTTTGTTGATGTGCTTCTTAAGATATGGGCACCATACAATCGCTGTATATTCCAGCTTTGGTCTAACAAGTTGTGAACAATTTCTTTAATATTTCACCATCTATGTATTTAAAAGCAATTCTGAAGTTAGAAAGTGTAGCATAGGCCCCTCGCACAATATTCTTAATGTGATCCTCAGGTGATAGTTTGTATCTAGAAGTACCCCTGGATTTCTTTCTTTATCAGACTTCTTTAAAGATTTCTCACATAATTTATAAGTTGTGTGGGGGGGGGGGGTCTATGTTCTCCTATTCCACATTCCATAACATGTCATTTATTTACATTAAATTCCATTTGCCAAGCGGTGCTCCATATACTTATTCTGTCCAGGTCTTCATGAAGGATATGACACTCGTCTAAGTTACTTTTCTTCCCTATTATCTTAGCATCATCAGCAAACATGTTCATATAATTCTGTATTCCATCTGGTAGAGCGTTAATGTAGACAATGAACATTACCGGTGCATGAACTGAACCCTGTGGTACTCCGCTTGTGACATTTCTCCAGTCCGATGCACTTCTTCTTATTACTGCCCTCATTTTTCTATCAAATTTTTTTTCATCCATGTTAGCAGCTTACCTGTCACCCCTCCAATGTGTTCCAGTTTCCAGAACAACTTCTTATGTGGAACTATGCCGAAAGCCTTTTTTTAGGTCCAGATAGATGCAGTCAACTCAACCATCTCTTTCCTGTAAAATCTCTGTGGCTCGATCATAGAAACTGAGTAAATTTGTTACACAGGATCTTCCAGACTGAAAACCATACTGACGGTCTGATTTTATATCGTTTGTCTCCAGGTGTTTTGACTATTACACTTGTCAACGATACGGGTTTAATTGAGGGGGTGTTCCCTGCCGCCACTTTTGTAGATTGGAACTATGTTGGCCTTTTTCCACGCATCTGCTACGACTCCTGTACACAGGGATGCCTGAAAATCAGGTGAAGTGGAATGTTGAGCTCAGATGCACATTCTCTCAGAACCCCATGGTGAAACTCCATCTGGGCCAACTGCTTTGTTCTTACTTAGCTCCTTGAGAATATTTTACACTTGGTCTCTAGACAACTCTTTATGCTCTATGTTGTTCTCTGGAAGTCTTATTTATGTCTGGTTCTCTGAAGATTTCATTTTGTATAAACACACTTTGGAACTTTTCGTTTAATGTTTCACACATTTCCTTATCATTTTCCGTGAATCTGTTTCCCATTTTCAACCTCTGGATATTATCCTTTACCTGCAATTTGTTTTTTATGAATTTGTAGAATAGGCCTAGTTATGTTTTTCATTTGTCCTCTATCCCTTTTTCAAAATTTCTTTCTGCTTCTCTCCTTGTAGTTGCTGTGTAATTGTTTCTTGTACCTTTGTTTCACTGGTATATTTGAGGGTTAGGCCTCTTCCTATATTGATTCCATTTTTATGTCTTTTGGTCTTTGGCCCTCTCGCAATTTCTGTTGAACCAATCCTGTTTTCTGGCCCCTGCATCTCTGTTTAGGTATGAATGTTTGTGTGCCTTCATCCTATATTTTGCAAAATTTGGCATACGTCTCATTTACTTAACCTGGCTAGCAACAAGTCTGTCCAATTACACTCATTAACATTTTTTTTAAGTTCTCCATAGTGTCCTCTCTTGAAATCAAGTTTATCGACTTTTTCAATGTCCCCATTTTCTTCTAGGTGATATCTTAAGGCATATTTAATGTCTAACATGACATGATCACTCTTTCCCAAGGGTGTTACCATAGCGAGCCACTAAGCTTGTTTGGTGATGGCAGACAGTAACAAGTGGCACCACACAACTGATGTTCCCCTCCCTCTCTCAGTGGTTCAATGCCAGACACACTAACATTTCTCCTTCAAGTACAGTATACTGTTTGTGGTGTTATTACACTATATACACACATCTATATAAATAAAAATGGAAATGTTCGTTTGTTCAAAATCGCTTATCTCCAAGAGTTCTTCACCGATTGCCTTGAAATTTTCACACAACGTTCCCTTCGCATCCGAGCGGGTTTTTATATACATACTATATAGATGTCACATCTGTGACAGGAAAAAACATGCTTTTTTTGAAAAGCAGTGTTTTTCGGGTGTTTTTCATATGAGGGAAATCTTCGAAACCTCTTTATTGATTGCTTTGAAATTTTGACACAACATTGCATTCGAATAGGCGAGTGTTTTTACATACCTACTATATACATGCCTCAACTGTGATAGGGAAAAACATGCTTTTTTTGAAAAACAGCGCCATCTGTAGGACGTAAGAGCAACACAAGCTGTAATCTCTGAAAGTTCTACGCTAATTGCTTTGAAATTTTAGCACAATGTTCCATTCGAATACATGCGTGTTTTTATGTACCTACTGTTTAGGTGCCGCACCTGTGACAGGTAAAAACGTGCGTTTTTTGAAAAGCAGCGCCATCAGTTGCATGCAAGAGCAACACAAGATATACAAAATATGTTACGATGACATTTCAATGTTTCCGATTGCATTGATAAATTGAATTTTCATAGATTTTTATTTATTTTCATTTTGATTTAATTATTTTGTGTGACGTTGCATTGGAATTGAGCTGTGTTGTTTACCATACCGTTTATTTCGTGGGTATACAGTTGCTTATTTTTTTCTTTTTTCATTGTTTTTCATTTCATATTTTTAACTATTATTAGTTTTCAGTGCAATTGATGGTGAAATTGAGCTGTGTCGATTGATCTGTTTGAATTGAAATATTTCTTTAGTATTTTTTGTTTTTGTTTTGAAAACAAGAAAATGGACAACACGTTTATTTCAAAACTGCAAATGTACAACAAACGGCTATGAATCCATCGGCTACAACGTTAACTGCTTTCTTCACGTTATGTCAAAATGACGAGTTTGCGAAAACACTGCTGTATTCGGAAGTGCATACGTATTACACATGGAATGCCAGTAGAAAATCATTTGAACGACGCAAACGAGGAGACCGAGTCGACGGACAACCTGGCATATTCAAATAAACTACGATAGGCAGACTATACACCATGCATCCCAATCAAGATGAAGGCTTCTTTCTTCGCATGCTGTTGGTAAATGTGCCCGGTTCAACGTCTTTTCAGCCACTGAGATATGTCAACGGCGTAACACATGTCACATTCCGTAATGCATGTCAAGCTGGAAGTTTATTGGAGAACGACCGACACTGGGATGTATGCATTAATGACGCGTCCAACACGTTACATCCAAATCAAATTTATACAGTTTGCAATCATATTGACCGCCTGCTCTCCTTCATCTCCAACAGAGTTATGGGAGAAATATAAATTGCACATGGTTGAAGATATTATCTGTTGAATATGAAGGAAAATTCAGATATGAACTTGGATTTCACAGCGGAAATCTACAACAAAGCGTTGATAATGATTGAAGATTTGTGCTTAGAATTCGCGAACAAAGTTCTAAATCAATTGGAAATTTAATCACCGAATCGATCTGCTGCTGCTTCGTTCGATGTAGAATTGCGTCGTGAACAAAATTACAACATGAGTGATCTGTTGTCGTATGTGCAATCAAATATTCCTAAGCTAAACGCTTGAGCGAAAAGGCATTTACAATCGAATACTGTAACCCCGCGCTTATCCGAGATTCGAACATCCGGAAAATGCCCTTATACGGCCAAAATCGTGACCGGATAAAGTTCTCAATATCCAGCCAAAATGGCTACAGGAACCGGATAAAAGTGGGTTTGGCCAGATGAAAATTCGGTCGTACCGTATTAATCTCGTCTGCCTGTGGCTCTAGACGCATGGTGGAGGAGGGGGTGGGGTGGGTGGGTGGTGTCGTGAGGGTGGGAAGGGAGCGTCGGGAGGGACCACCTGGGTACAGGAATTACCATTAATTTTAGAAAAATTAATCATAGCCAAAAACAAATGAAATAAGTACTTGTAATTATGTAATAACAAAATAAATAAGTTTCCTAAAAGCAATGTGATGTGCACAGGCTGAAGTTTCCTTAAAAAATATTGAGTTTTTTTTCCTCCTGGTGGCCTACGTAACGTACTATAACTGCCCCAAGTGGACCCGTCCAACACTGGTCAACCCATGTGTGGTCCCGTCCCTCGTGTTATACCACAGTGCTGCGCCATTAGTGAAATATTTTTTTAAATAACTTTTCTATTTTCATAGTAACTTTGAACACTTTTGGCCAAGACTATGTCTGGTAGCAGCATCAATCGTTGTGGAGGTGTTAAGAGGAAGAAAGTTGTCCTAACAATTAAAGACAAGTTACTGTTATACACCTCAACCAGTGCGGCGTCACAGTGCTGCGCCATTAGTGAAATATTTTTTTAAATAACTTTTCTATTTTCATAGTAACTTTAAACATTTTTGGCCAAGACTATGTCTGGTAGCAGCATCAATCGTTCTGGAGGTGTTAAGAGGAAGAAGGTTGTCCTAGCAATTAAAGACAAGTTACGGGTTGTTCAACAAGTGAGGCGCCACAGGCAAGCCAAGCGCCTTCAACAAGTGAGGCGCAAGCAAGCGCCATCAACAAGTGAGGCGTCACAGGCAAGCCAAGCGCATTCAACAAGTGAGGCGCCACAGGGAAGCCAAGT
Organism: Procambarus clarkii; assembly: GCF_040958095.1. Lineage (NCBI taxonomy): Eukaryota > Metazoa > Arthropoda > Malacostraca > Decapoda > Cambaridae > Procambarus > Procambarus clarkii. The sequence goes on from NC_091201.1 coordinate 14,809,498, forward strand.
GCCTTCAACAAGTGAGGCGCCACAGGCGAGCCAAGCGCCTTCAACAAGTGAGGCACCACAGGCGAGCCAAGCGCCTTCAACAAGTGAGGCGCCACAGGCAAGCCAAGCGCCTTCAACAAGTGAGGCAAGCAAGCACCTTCAACAAGTGAGGCTTCACAGGCAAGCCAAATGCCTTCAACAAGTGAGGCTTCACAGGCAAGCCAAATGCCTTCAACAAGTGAGGCTTCACAGGCAAGCCAAGCGCCTTCAACAAGTGAGGTGCAAGCAAGCGCATTTAACAAGTGAGGCGTCACAGGCAAGCCAAGCGCCTTCAACAAGTGAGGCCTCACAGGCAACCCAAATGCCTTCAACCAGTGAAGCTTCAGCAGCTGGCAGTCAATACTAACTTTGCTTAACCCTTAAACTGCTAGGGGCCCAAATGGAATTCACACCCACGGGCGCAACAAAAAAAAAAATCCAAAAAATTCTTTCATCTTATAGAAGTGTTCATTTTTGTTCTCTGATCACAGAAAAAATAACAAAAAAATCGTAGGTGGCATATTTTAGCCGCAATAGGGTAGGGAAGTGTGACGAAAAAGGGGCGTTGGCAGAGCCTTTGCCAGACGAGGTCTACTCCGCTCGAGCTGTCAGACAGCAGTTGCCACAAATATATTATTACCTAATTATTTCAATGTCTCTGATTTTTTCTTAGTTTTTTTGCAGTAATATTATTCCATACAGTGAATTGTGGTATATTATAAAATGTGTGAACCATCTCTGTATTCAAAATTATGGTGTGCATATTAGTGATTCAATTATTATGTTCATAAAACAATAAACAAATAGTTTTGCTGGTGTTACACTATATACACAGGTTATGTATAAGTATCTGCATATTTTGTACACCATAACAAACTACTAAGTTGGTCTTGTGAGTCAAAAAGCAACGAGGAGTGACCACCAAACACCAGCGAGCCACTCACTGCCACCCTCACTGGCACTCACTGCCTCCCTCAACACCACCTCACTCACCCTCATTCACCTCCCACAATACTGTTTTTGTATTTATTCACTATATACAGACGTTATATATACGTATTTACATGCTTTGTTCACCATAACTGTACATCTAAGCTTGTATGGCGAGTAAAGGCACAGACGTAGCTACTCACTCAGCTGATCGGCGGCCGCCCTCAAGGCCAGACGCACTAATATTTGTCCTCCAACAATATTGTTTGTGGTGTTATTACGCTATATACACACATTATATATAAGTATCTACCTGGTTTTATTCACCATACCTGTACAAATAAGCTGGTATGGTGCCCAAAGACCATAGTGGCCATCAGTAAACACTATGTCAAGTCGTGCAGACGACGCTCCTCCCTCACCAAAATGGCGGCTCCCAACCTTCTCCTCTCGCTGTTATCTCACACTATACACACGTTATATATAAGTATCTACATTTGTGTTCACCATAGCGAACCACTAAGCTGGTATGGTGAGTGCAGTCAATTAATGGTGGCCACACACAGTCAGAAGACGACGCCACAACCCTCCCTCCCACAGCCTTACTCCTCCCTCCATGGAGCACAGCGCTAAATATCACCACAATCCTGCTATTATCAGAATCCTGGTCAGTTTTATCACAGTCAGGGGGCTTCAGGGGGCAATCACTGCTAAATAATAGCAGTATCATTTATATTATGGTATTTGTAGGCGATGCTGTGGTCAAAAGCTGAACAGCGGTGCTGTGAGCTCGTGCTGCGTGCGCCAGCCTTGGTGGCTTGCTCAATACTGACGCTGTAACACCCAAGAATGTTGGCCTAGATTTTTTTTCTAGGTGGCATCTGGCAACTATCGGTCGTGGCTGTACTATAGCTGCCCCTATCCCAGGCGGGGCATTTAAATTATAGCGCTAGACACGAAATCATATATAAATGATGTGCGCGGTTTCGGTTTTGTCACCGATATCATTTATATATGATATACGCGGTTTGAGAGTTAATGAACTGTACAGTAATTTTAAAGTGTTAATTTTAGTGTTGTGTTAGTATAGGTTACGTAAATTTTTAAGAATTCTTAACTTCAAGATGTGTGGCATCAATCAAGAAGACGAACACCAACAAGGTAAGTTGAGGTTTCTAGTTGAATATTTAATAATTATGTGTGGCAAGGCAATTCAAATTATGTTGTTTGTAGTTTAAAAATAGTTGGAAATGGTCACTTTTAGACTCGTAGGTGAAAAAGTACTATTATCCGAAAAATGTGATAATCCAGCTGGGGATCCTTCCCATATAGTCTGGATGATCGAGTGGAGACAGTAATTCAAACTGTCAATAACGGGTTTGGAGAAATCTTCTTAGATGTGCCAGGAGTAACTGTAAATCCTTCCTAATTAGATTGATTCTGGCAGCATTTCGATCCAAAATGGCATAACCTTAGCTCTTGCATCGTCCGTAATAGCTGCGACATTGTTACCAGGTGGAAGAACTGCTACTTCGGCTTGTTACCAGGTGGAAGAACTGCTACTTCGGCTTTGAAATTGCCACTGAACATGCAATTCATTGAAACTCCCACGTGCAACATTTCCAAAGCATCCTGCATGGGAAAAGTATTGCAGAAATGTAAACTTATTGTTTGGGTTGAATGCACAATGGCCCACAAAAAATCACTCAAGGCTCTTGATCGATCATTGTAAGATTTGCGTGGAAACATCAGACCATTTGGGAATGCATTAATGTTGCTTGCAGGAGATTTCAGGCAAACATTACCTGTAATTCCTCGATAGAAGTCCGTCGACACTGTTGAGAAAGCAGATGAAGCGGTTAGTTATCCAACAGAATTTTTGAATTCTCTCGCTCTGCCAGGGATACTATCACACGTACGGCAATTGAAAATCTGCGTGCCAATTATCATGTTGCGAAATATCAATCGGCTAAAGCTTTGCAACGCCATGCACCTTGCAGTAAAAAAAAATCAGCAACGTCGTAGAAGCAACAATCTTGACAGGACCTTTCAGTGGTGAAGATGTCCTCATTCCTCGCATTCTTATGATTCCAACAGATATGCCATGCAGGCGATGAGTCACAATAACGTGGCTGAAGTATGTTGACCAGACCACACACTAGAAATTGAAGGGACAACGACGTTTCGGTCCGTCCTGGACCATTCTCAAGTCGATTGTGATGAGGACAGGTAGGGACAGGCATTAAATAGGCAAGAGAGAGCTGAGGAGGAAAGTCAGGTGTAGGGGATAGTAGTAATGAGAACTGCAGCAGGCCTATTGGCCCATACGAGGCAGCTCCTATTATAACCACCGAAGGAGATAGTAATAGGAATAAGAGGAGGATAGCAAGGGAGCGTAGAAGACAATGAACAGAAAAAGGGAGAAGAGAGAAAGAAAGAAATGGAAGGGGGAAAGCTTATGTTAAGTCACGTTTGTTAGAAAGATTAGAGCATTTAAGTATATACTGTGAAAGGGAAGAGTCCACAGCAACAAAGCCAGGACTCAAGTTCATGTTGGGTACATTGTTAATAAGAGCCGATTCTACAAGACGGCGTCTGTGTAGAGTAGAGGCAGGAAAGATTATTTTGGAGGAAGACTTGGTGGCATACTTGCCACCAAAGGGTCAGTGAGTACATGGCTGGTGCCCGCGTGGGAGAGGGGAGACGCTAGCAACGTCTGACCTCTGGGGTCAACCGGCGCGATGGACAATAACAGCTATGACGTGGTCGTGACGTGTTCATGACGTCACTCCTGCTACTGCTCATCGAACGAGCTAATATGATTGGTTCCCGCTCATTTGCTGCAATGCCATTGGTCAAAATGTAATCCCCTTGTGTGTGCCACAAGATGCCCTGAGCTTCAGGCATTCTTGTGAGGGATCTCTAGCAAAGTGGACGTGTTCTGTTCTACCGGCCAATAGACTGAACACCGTCTATTCCTCACCGTCAAGTTAACTCAGCATCTGAAGATTATACAATACACCCGCCCAGAATCACGGGTTGTGAATATAGTATTCAGAAGCCTAAAGTGACAAATCTCCAGAGTGAAACAGACTGGTATCAGGTAACCCCTGGTGACAAAGATCGTTGTGAGTGACTTAGAGTGAACTAAGGCAGTGCCTCCGCCTAAGTAACCTGTGTGTGACTTTATCACAAGTGTACCTGCATGGTACCACAGCCGTCACTCGTCCCGAGCGTGCACCTCAGTACCTCTGTACCTCAGAACCTCGAGGCGCCCGCCGCCGCCTCACACTACTACGTGACGTCACCACCTTGCTCATCGCCAGTGCCAGTGGGTGCGCGTGTGTTAAGCACACAGCCCGCCCTACTGCAAGTACCCTCCGTGTCTATGAGCGAAACCAGCTGTCAGGCCACCTACGAGTGCTTGTATAAATGTGCCTGACTGATTAAGGAAAGGTACCTTATCTGTAAGTACAAGATCTTGTCATTGTTTTATTGTGTCTGTGTTGATCTGAGGTATCAACCACAGTTCTCACCTTCCCATACCTGTCACAGGTCATAGGTGAGTCGACGGTGAATGCGTGTTTATCTGTGTGGTATCACTGCATTTCACTAGTCTGTGAATGTAAGCTTCACATACACCACACATTTAGTTATTGTGTGATAATATTATTGTGCATGTTATTGCCTGTCCCATTGACAGTGTAGTTGTTGATTTATTGCATATCACCATTACCGAGTATCCGGTTGGAACTCTTGTGATCCCTTTGCATACCGGCAGTTAGGTTGCCGTGTTAATGATTGGCTGTCAACTGTGTTAAGTTAGGTGTTTCTCCACGAGTGGATACGAGTCGTTTAGCCAGACATAAAGAGTCTCGCTAATATAACCATAGCTTTGCTGACGCCAATCTAAAGTAAATCAAGCACCCTGTGTATTAGTGGTTAAGTTAGTAAATAAACTACTGTTAAGCTTTATGTGGCGTTTCCGTTGAACCACTTCTGAATACTGCAAATATTACACAAGCCTTCAGCTCTAAAGTATCTTCAACACCGAGTTGCCTATAAGTCACAAACTATAAATGTGATGAGGACCCTAGGAGTCCCTTAAAGTGTTAAATCATTGAGGAGATTCAAACGATCAACGTGGAGCAGGACCAGGTGAGACTAGTCTGAGAAGAGACCCTCAAGGACTCTGACTCGACCTTGCTCCCAGGCCCTGTACAGTTGCTCTCGTATTTTCTATTCTGCAAATTCCGACAGCTTCGTGAAGCGTCTGCCACATGTACATTGGCGACGTACACATTGCAGTCGTGAAAGCAAAAAAGAAACACCCCACATATGATATATTACTCAGCAATGCTATACAGACACCAGCTGCATATCTACTTTGTGGACACTTCTTGCTACTATTCTTCTTCTTTGTACATTGGACAAGTGCTTGCATCTCTTTATTACTGCATTATCCCTCAGTTCCAGTTAATAGGAGCTGTTCTCCTTATCAACAAAATGTTCTCCTTTTTAAAAAAAATTGTCTAAAATACATTTCTGAAAATATTGAATGAAACTTTCATGACGCTTAAGCCAATAAGTTGGAGATTTGTTTAACATTTAATATTAATTTTCACATAATTTAAATATTTTTTGTCCAGCCACAGCTTTTACAGCCCAGGCTGTAGCAGCTTTAGGGTTAATGCACGTGGTTTGTATTACGTAGGCTGTCAGAGAGAAGGGAGGAGGCAGCCGAGAACCTGCCCATACCCCCTTCCCCTTTCTTGCCCACCCTCCTTACTCCTGCCCATCCTCCTTATTCCTGCCCACCCTCCTTATTCCTGCCCACCCTCCTTACTCCTGCCCACCCTCCTTACTCCTGCCCACCCTCCTTACTCCTGCCCACCCTCCTTACTCCTGCCCACCCTCCTTACTTTTGCTCAAAGCACAATACCTAAAAAAAAATGATTTAATGTATTCTAAACATTTACTATGTTTTGGTCGGGAAAATTTAGGCATAGAAACCTTAAATTTGTTTTATTTTGCCTTAATAGGTAATACTGCGTCCAGTCTCTGCTCAGCTTCCCAGGATGATAGCAAACACAACTTCTGCCCATTAATGATGGTAAGGACAATTTTATTCTTACTGTATTACCAGTGTGTGTGTTTATCATGTTGATGTCAATATCCAGTGATTGTGAGTGTATTAACCCTTGAATGGCGCATAGCTATATACCATTTGACACCCACAGGCGCATACCAAAAAAAAATATTTTTTCTTCCTAACCTGTTAATTTGTGTTCTCTGATCATGGGAAAAATAATAAAAAAATCCTAAGTGCCCGCCCGCACATATTGCCCGCTATAGGGCAAGGAATTCTGGTAAAAAATAGGCGCTGACTCAGCATTCGTCCCAGGCGGTCTGTTGATCGCCAGCTGTCAGGACGGAGTTGCCACAGAGATAATTACCCAATTATTTCAATGTCTCTGATTTTTCGTAGTTTTTTTGCTGTAATATTATTCAATAGTGTGTAGTGTGATATATTTATATAATAAAATGAGTGAATCATCACTGTACTAAAAAATATGGTGTGCATATTGTTGATTCAATTATGTTCATCAAACAGTGAACAAATACTTTGTCGGTTATTACACTACATACACAGGTTATATATAAGTATCTGCATGTTTTGTTCACCATAAGTGTACATCTAAGCTTGTATGGTGAGTAAAAGCACAAAGACGTAGGACCCCACACAGTCAGCTGATGGCTGCCGCCCTCAAGGCCAGACGCACTAATATTTCTCCTACAACAATACTGTTTGTGGTGCTATTACGCTATATACACACATTATATATAAATATCTACCTGTTTTATTCACCATACTTGTACAAGTAAACTGGTATGGTGCCCAAAGACCATCGTGGTCATCAGTAAACAACATGGTAAGTCCTGCAGACGACGCTCCTCCCTCGCCAAAATGGCAGCTCCCAACCTACTCATCTCGCTGTTTATATTCTCTATGCACACGTTATATATAAGTATCTACATTTGTGTTCACCATAGCGAACCACTAAGCTGGTATGGTGAGTGCAGTCAATAAAAGGTGGCCACACACAGTCAGAAGATATCGCAACTACCCTTCCTCCCACAGCATTACTCCTTCCTCCATGGCGCACAGCGCTAAATATCACCACAATCCTGCTATTATCAGAACCCTGGTCAGTTTTATCACAGTCAGGGGTCTTCTGTAATAATATCATCGCTACATAATAGCATGAACAAGAATATTATGGCATTTTTAGGCGATGTTGTGGTCACAAGCTGAACAGCAGTGCTGTGAGTTCATGCTGCGTGCGTCAGGTTTGGTTGCTCACTCAATACTGAGGCCAATAACACCCGGAAGTTTGGCCCACGATTTTTAAAAAAAATGGCGTCTGTTTACAAGAGCCCTGATGAAGGTGTGGTGAACCCCGTGTATCCGCGGGCCGTTTAAATCTTGCGTAGTACTCCAAAGCATCACATGATGCGATGCGCAATTTACTGCAAGTCGGTCAAAGCATCATATGATGCGATGCGTAATTGAAGGGTTAATCAAGATATTTTCATTAACTAGTAATTACCTAAGTGTAATTACCTAAGTGTAGTTACAGGATGAGAGCTACGCTCGTGGTGTCCCGTCTTCCCAGCACTCTTTGTCATATAACGCTTTGAAACTACTGACGGTCTTGGCCTCCACCACCTTCTCACTTAACTTGTTCCAACCGTCTACCACTCTATTTGCGAAGGTGAATTTTCTTATATTTCTTCGGCATCTGTGTTTAGCTAGTTTAAATCTATGACCTCTTGTTCTTGAAGTTCCAGGTCTCAGGAAGTCTTCCCTGTCGATTTTATCAATTCCTGTTACTATTTTGTACGTAGTGATCATATCACCTCTTTTTCTTCTGTCTTCTAGTTTTGGCATATTTAATGCTTCTAACCTCTCCTCGTAGCTCTTGCCCTTCAGTTCTGGGAGCCACTTAGTAGCATGTCTTTGCACCTTTTCCAGTTTGTTGATGTGCTTCTTAAGATATGGGCACCACACAACAGCTGCATATTCTAGCTTTGGCCTAACAAAAGTCATGAACAATTTCTTTAGTATATCGCCATCCATGTATTTAAATGCAATTCTGAAGTTAGAAAGCATTGCATAGGCTCCTTGCACAATATTCTTTATGTGGTCCTCAGGTGATAGTTTTCTATCTAGAACCACTCCTAGATCTCTTTCTTTATCAGAATTCTTTAAAGATTTCTCACATAATATATAGGTTGTGTGGGGTCTATGTTCTCCTATTCCACATTCCATAACATGACATTTATTAACATAGTGTATTAATGTTGGTGTTGTCATTTACCAGTGATGGCGAGTGTATTAATTATAGTCATTACCTAGTGATGGTGAGTGTATTAATCATATTGGCATTACCCAGTGATGTTGAATGTACTAACCCTTGTGTTGCTAAGGGCTATTTACCCCTTCTCACCCACAGGCACGTAACAAAAAAGAAAAAAAAATCTTCCTAAGCTGTTAATTTGTGTTCCCTGACCACAAGAGAGAGGAAAAAATTAATCGTACTTACAAATGACATAAATGAGCCGATAATATGAGTGATGACGTCACACCCTGCATGCTTGCTCATGCAAGGTGCGTCCCAGAGGCATCGCGCACAGTCTTCAAGCAGCCAGAATTGCCACGAATTTATTTTCGCTGCATTATTTACAGTGTCTAGGCATATTTTATCACAAATATTCTTCACTAATTGTGTTACATATAATGTTACTTCATGTTCAGTGGTAATAAATGTTGCATACATTGAGTATACACATGTGCACAAAAATATTTTCCCACTATGCCAATATAATATGTATTCACATTGTTCATTAATATATTTACATACATGCACACACTATTTACAGGTTTTTTGCACTATTATTGCACATTTAGAATTCTTGGAGAGAGTGGTAGTTGTTGAAGCATTTGATAGAACATAATGGGACTGCACACGCTTCACACCATGTTTGCACAAGTTTATGTTTCTGATCTCGTTTATTGTTCTACAAACTAGGCAATCACGTTGGCCTATTGCACGCGTTCCAGCTGGTGGCAAATATTTTAGTCTGTGTGCTTGAAAGCCCACCATGTGAGTGAGCCTGGGTGTAGCAACATGCTGCAACACTGGGTTCATGATGGGTCTTTGTATGCCAGAAACATCTTTGCCAAACTTTGCTAATAACTGTGTCCAAGTGTAAAATCAAACGAACGGAAACTTGGTTTACATTCAGTTTTCACCAGATACATATTATAGCTGTTCAGCATGCTTATGTCAACAAGATCGAAAAACACTTTTCGTCCACTTCAATGTTTTCCGCACTCACTCGACAGTGCCCACCATCATGTCAGATTTATCAACCAAATGCATGTTGACATTATAGTCAAGAACACAATCTGGCTTATTGGTTCTTGCGTTACTCGGTTCACCTTGCCAATGTTCACCATTGTACTATCATGAACGGTTGTCAGCAAGTTCACTTCTCTCGTGTCTTTCCACCTAACTGAGCGTATTTGATCAATTTTTCTTAGCTGGCAGTCACCAACTTCAAGTTTATTGTCAAACACTGGCATTTCCCTTCTTCTTGGCTTTACTGTGCCAAACAATCCAGTTCTATTTTAAATCAAGAACCTAGCTTGCAAGGGACTTGTATAGCAGTTACCCGTGTATAAAATGTGGTCCTTGTTCATCCATGGTGCCATCAGTGACTTTACCACACTACCTGAGAAACCATGTTGGTCGTTACCGAGAATGTCTACATCGCTAGCAGAATACAGAATCGTGTGTAACACGTATACTGTTTCACAGTCACATAAAACAAAGAATTTCAATCCAAATTTGTTGTGTTTGGAGGGAATATACTGCTTGAATGCAACACGTCCTCTGAAAAGCACAAGGGAATCGTCAGTCACCAGCTTCTGCGCTGGTACGTAGAAATCTCTAAACTTACCAATCACTTCATTCATATACAGTAGTGCCTCACTCGCCAAAGTCTATCATCCTCTGTCCGGTCCTCATTACTTGCAAAATGAAGACACCTGAGGAGTATCTGAAACCTGTCTTGGGACATATATTTCTCGAAGAAAGGTGTTGGAATAGTCTGGTCTTTGCTCCAATAATCTGTGATAGCGTGTTTGACACAATGTTTCATCAACATACATATTGCCAAAAATACATACATTTCACCTACTGTAGTGTTTTTCCAACGCTGCAATCGTGAATATTCTGTTATCTCTTTTCCAATGAGATGAGTCGCATGAAGGTTCATTTGGTGTACAATATATTCCATGAGCGGCTCATCATAAAATGCTGTAATGTAATCCATTTCACACATGTCCTCACCATTATCAGGGAAAAGGTCTGTAATCCCAACTTCTTTATTGTCAAAGGCAGGAATTAGAGGAATAAAATCATCACCATCACTCCACACAAGTACACCTGCTGTCCTGTGAGACGCAACAGCGGCTCGACAGCGAGGAAGCGTTGCACACCATGGACCAGGAACTAAAGTCCGTCTATGCAAAGTACAGCCGCTATGTTAACGCGAGGGGAAATCACGTGAACACGAGGGTCTTGGTTCCTCATGTGGTGCTATGCGGCGGCGCTTGGCTGGGCGAGATGCTGCTGACGTGACAAATTCTTGCCCAATATCACCACTGGTACTAGCAACAGGCACAGTAACACTATGCTCTGAATCCACTTCACTAAAACCAGAAAATGAGTCACCTTCCTCTGACTCGTCGTCCAAAATATCCTCGTACTCTAAATAAGCACAAGAACTGTGTGGTCGTGGGTGAATTGGAGTAGACACTGGGCGAGGAGGCACGGGTGAGCATGTAGGCCTCGCCATGGGAGGAGACTGTATCTCATATTCACTGTCTGTGCTACTATCATCAGTCAATTGTCTGTAGTCCTTATCAATGTCAGGGTCATCAAAAATCACTTTCCTCACCATCAGAAAATAATTCACTAGTTATTTGCTCTTGAGTAAGTGATTGTGTGGTGAGTGCTCAGGAGGCATTTGGCCGTGCGTTCACCATGGTGACCGCTGGGTAATTGGGGCCTCCCACGCATTGGTAGCATGAGCTAGATATTTTTTACAAAATGGCAGCTGGTTTACTATAGCCCCTGGGCAGCGTATGGGGGCCCCGCTACCCCGCTGGCCATTCAAATCTTGTGTGGTATTCCATCACGTCATATGACATGATGCATAATTTATAGCAAGTTACTCAACACATCATATGACGTGTTGTGCAGTTTAAGGGTTAATCATGGTATTATTACCCAGTTATGTTGAGTGTATTAACCCTCTGAAATGCAAATAGCGTATAATTTTGCTCAATCAGGGGTGCGCATAACACCTTAACCACTGCACTGTGCCAAACGACAAATGCCATTTGCCAATTACTGCGCCAACTGACAAAAGTATTTTTTATTTCTTCGTACACAGTCGAAGTGCGAAGTGCGGTAGGTTGGGTACAAAATGGACTCTTAGGACCTCCAGTGAGAGGCAGCCGTCTTGGAAAAAAATCCCAGAATGTCCTAGGGCTGCTGGCTGGGTTAGTACTGAGTGAGCAACAATGAGTGGCACATGCGCCTCTGGCTCCCAAACACCTGTCCAACACGGTGTTGACTTGGGTACAAGATGGATTCCTGAGGTGTTTGCCAGATTGAAAAAAATTCCCAGCATTCCCCACGGTCATGGGTAGGCTCATATTCAAGGTAGCAACCATGTCGTATTCATCCATATCGAGCTCCCAGCCCTAGTCGGCCATGTTTTTAAGAAAACATCACCTGATGTTGGAATACAAGGCATATTGCTTGAAGATGAGCATGCCAATGATTTTGATAACCCAAATCTGGAAAAAGACCTAACACAGGTGTCTGCTACTAGTGATATGGATAGTGAAGTGAACGATGTGGAGTGTGTACAGCTCTCACAGCCCTGCCATGCAGGACTAGGTCATCACCATCAGTGGAACAACACAAAGGAATTTTGGTATGTTCCACTGAACATTTAGTGCCAAATGCAATTCATTTGGACCATCCGGGAATTTGTTAGAGCGGGGTCTGTTAGTGATGATGCACTGTATTTGAAAAGAAAAAATGCAAGAATAGAGAAGTGATTGTAAATATTATTCAGCAGATATGTAAGTAATAAAATTTAGCAGATACTGTATATAAGTAATAAAATTTACCAGATATAAAAGTAAAAATAATAAAGAACAGAAGAGTGGGAAATTAGATAATTAATCAATTAAGACTTCTAGAGTAAACGAACTGAGATTCAAATAATTAATCAAATGGAATACAAATAATTAGCTAAGTTAAGAATTACATTAATATTGTAATAGTGATACCTCGGTTTCAGAGTTTAATCCGTTCCTGGAGACAGCTCGTAACCCGAAGCTTATTTCCCCATAAGAAATAATGGGAAATGAATTAATCTGTTCCAGACTACCCAAAAACCTCACTTCAAACTAAATTTTATACTTCAACTAAATCTACACTACAAAACTATGTTCAAGTTTTACTTACCATTGGTGATGAATGCTGTAGGCATATGAACGATGGTGAGGAGGGGAGAGGAGGAGAGTTGTTGTTATAATGGGAGGGGACTCCCCTTCCAAACAGTATCAGGCAGTGAGGACCTCTCAGGGGTGCATTCTCTGGCATGTTTTGCCTGCATACTACTAGGTCCTGGTTGTGGCTCACTGCTCGATGTTCTCACAACGTATCTGTCCATGGAAGCTTGTTTTTCCCATCTGCGCAAGATGTCTCTGTAGTGAGGCATCATATTGTCATTGAAAAGATTAAGGCAACGGCCTACTACAGCTTCTCTGGGTGAGTCTTTTCAATAAAAGTTTGAATCTCTTCCCACATCTGACACACCTTCTTAATTTCTGCAGAAGGGACATTCGCTACTGCCTCATCCTCCTCCACTGGAGAATCATCAGCTCGGTCATCTTGCCATTCCTTTTGAAGGGCTTGGTGTTCTTCGGTGGCCATTTCTTCGTTGTGTTCTTCCACCAACTCCTCCACATCACCATCCAATTCCAAGCAAATTTGCCGGCTCAGAGTAACAATTTCCTCAACAATAGGCACATCATTTACAGGCTCAAACCCCTCAAAGTCTTGTTCTATCACACATTCAGGCCACATTTTTTTCCAGCCAGAGATCAGGGTTCTTCGAGTCACTTCTTGCCAAGCTTTGTCAACGAGTTTTAAAGCACTACAAATGTTAAAATGGTTTTTCCAGAACTCTTTGAGGGTGAGGTTTGTGGCTTGAGTCACTTCAAAACATTTCCGGAAAAGTGCCCTTTCATAAAGTTTCTTAAAATTCGCTATGATTTTCTGGTTCATAGGCTGAATTCCGAACAGTCTCCGTGGTGTAGTGGTAAGACACTCGCCTGGCGTTCCGCGAGCGCTGTCATGGGTTCGTATCCTGGCTGGGGAGGATTTACTGGGCGCAATTCCTTAACTGTAGCCTCTGTTTAACACAACAGTAAAATGTGTACTTGGGTGAAAAAACGATTCTTCGCGGCAGGGGATCGTATTCCAGGGACCATAGGATTAAGTACTTGCCCGAAACGCTACGCGTACTAGTGGCTGTACAAGAATGTAACAACTCTTGTATATATCTCAAAAAAAAAAAAAAAAAAAAAATTAGAGTGGTGTTAGGCGGAAGGAACTTTACTGTGAGAAATTTATTGTATCTGGGCAACAAATCATCTTCCAAGCCTGGAGGATGAGCAGGAGCATTGTCGAAGAGAAGCAGGGCCTTGAGTGGCAAATGTTTCTCCTGCAGATATTTTTCTATGGCAGGGCACACCACTTCATTCACCTACTCCGTAAAAAAAATTCTAATCACCCATGCCTTATTATTAGCCTTCCCACATCACACACATTTGGGTTTTCTGCACTTTATACTGTTTGAAAACCCTTGGATTTTCAGAATGATACACTAGCAAGGGTTTAATTTTCAAATCGCCACTCGCATTTGCACACAGCACAAGCGTAAACCTATCTTTCATAGGCTTGTGTCCAGGCAATGCGAAGAATGAGACTGCTGCGTTCCGGAGGGGTCCATGGGTTGTTGATGCTTGGTTGGTCAGGTCGGGGGTGCATCATGTTTTGTGTCCGGTTGTGGCGCTTTGCCGTTATTTGCGTGCCACAGCTTCTGTGTCCGGGGACGCGCTGTGGGTTGATCCGGTTTCCCTTCTTCCCTGTTAGCGGGTTCGGGTCTCCCAGGTCGTCCGCAGGGTTATTAAGTCCAGCCAGCCTGCGGTCTATCCCATGACGTTCGTAAGTTCGCACCTCTTGCTGCCGTCTTTGGGAATATGTCTTGGTCTGATATTCGGGCGTGGGGATTTTGGCGGTCGAACAGGGTCCTGGCTGCTCGTTACTTTGTGAATGTCCCTGGGCCCCGTCGGGCCTGTGTTGCTTTGGGTCGGCGGTTGCAGCCAGTTGTCTCGGCTTCGAGTTGAGGAGTGAGCGACGACCGCCTCCCGGGTAAGTTCCTCTTTTTTCTGTCTGTGGGTAGTTAGCTCCGGGGAGCCAACGGGGCTCCCCCCCAGAAAACCAGCGTTGAATGTAATGAAACGCCATTTTCTGGGTGAGTCCCGGAGGCTCCCCGGCATCCCTCCTTCCCTCCGGTCGGTGGTTTTTCGCGTTTTTGACATCCAGCCTCAAGAACTGAGGTGTGGGTAGCCGGCGTGGGGGGTCTGGGACTCTCCCATTCCCCTCCCGGGGAGGGGGGAGCTGCGCAGACAGCGGCGCGGCGGTGTGTGACGTCACACTAGTTTGCTTGTTTTCGGTTGGGGAGTTCTATCCACTAGTTCAGCTTTTGGTAGCAATTTTAACCAGAATAGGGGTTTGTTTTGAGGCGCTTACCTTTCTGGGTGCCTGTTCCGGTCGATGGCAGACATAGAATGCTTCCAACCACACGGGGGCTTCTATAGGCCATTGCTCCTCTTGCCTCTCTGAGGGGGCCAGGTTCTGGCCATGGTCCCCGGTAGGCCTAAGAACTCCATACACATGACTGATGCCAAAGTCTGACATTAGCATATCAGCCTGGGATAGCTCCGGGACTCGCCCAGAAAATGGCGTTTCATTACATTCAACACTGGTTTTCTAAATTTCTCAAACCATCCCCTGCTTGCCTTAAAGTCTCTCTCTGCACTCGTTCCAGGGGTTTTCTTTACAAGTTCTTCGTGCAATACTCTGGCTTTCTCACAAATGGTGGCCTCCGAAACACTATCACCCGCTAACTCCTTGTTGTGTATCCAAATTAATAACAACTTTTCCACTTCCTCAAGTATTTGTGGTCTTTGTTTTGTGATTGTTGATACTCCTTTTGCCACTTTGGCACTCATAATGTCTTTTTTCTTGGAAAGTATAGTGCATATCGTTGACGTGGATTTGTTGTACTGCCTGCAAAGTTCAACAACACGTGCACCATTTTCATGCTTCCGAATGATCTCTTGCTTTTCCTCTATTGTCATCCTCACATGCGATTTCTTGCCTTGAACCTTACCACTGGCTTTCTTGGGACCCATTGCGATGTATATTATAACAAATTTTATGCTCAAATAGCAAAAACTCCGAAAATAAAAGGTAAATCCTTGTGAAGAATTCAGGCGGGATAGTCACTGGGCGCAAGGCACTGGCAAACTGAGCGGCGATCGCCGAGCCACCACGCGCTAGGTTGGCCCGTACGCGTATCAACAAACTCGTATCCTGAGGCAACCCTCGTAACCCGATGCAAATTTTCCGAGCAAATCCTGCA